>NW_026129805.1:0-35086 GCF_022985175.1 Labeo rohita | reverse complement strand
AAGTCATGCACATGTATCTATTGCTGTTGTGCACAAAACAGACAGAGCAGAATAGATCAGGAGTGCAGTAATTCTTAGTAAAATATACATTTTGCTAAAATATTTTCTGTTGGACATTAAATGTGACAAATATAAAAGTTTAAACCTTTATATAAGTGTATATTTATGATAACAGTAGCTATAAATTAAACATAAGCTAGCTAATACAGCCCTAATTTCTAGCTCAATGTAACGCCACGCCAGCAGAGGGAGCCCTCACCCATTGACTACCTGTTGCTGCTCCCTCTGCTGCTTCTCTGGTAACTTCCTGTTTGGCAGCCATAAAAGGCAGGCCATGCCAAACAGGAAGCTGCAAAGTATTGTTTTGCTCTTGCGGACTCTACCAAGCGTTTTCCCGTTTTCATTGCTCTGTTTTGTCATTGCCACGGTTTTGTTTTATCATAGTTTTGCTTTTTGTTTCACGCCATCGTTCCTTGCCTTGTTTATTTGTTACTTTTCGGACTGCTCTCTCTGGTTATTGGACTGTGCCTGTTTTGTGGATTACGCTATTGTTTTGTCTTCGTCACACTGTTTGTTGGATATTGACCCTGCCTGTTGACTACGATCTGGTTATTAAAGCTCGCACTTGGATCTTATACGCTTCCTACGAGTCCTCATTACAGAATACTTCGCCACCCAAAGATCCAGCGGCTTTTAAACACAGATCACCATGGATGCAGCATCACGCCTCTTCCACCTCCACCAAGGTAACCGGCCCATTGAGAAGTATGTCACTGATTTTTGTGAACTGTGCCATTTGGTGACTTTCAACGATGTGGCGCTTAAGGACATTTTTCGGCATGGATTAGATGAACGTATTCGTTCCTGCCTACCTGGAGGAAAGATTCGCTGGTCACTGGAGCAATATAAGTGCTTTTAAGTGGCTCAGCGTTTACTGTCGGGATTGCGGATGAAGAGCTCTGCAATCCTACAGTATATATCACCCCAGAGCATTTTCACACCCCAACCTTCATGTCCGGTATTGTTACCATCATGCCAGAGCCCCCTCATGCCAAGCCAAGGTCTGCTAAAGTCAAGTCTGCCAAGCCAAAGCCTGCTCAAGTCATGTCTACCAAGTCAAAGCCTGCACTCGTCACATCTACCAAGTCACAGTTCGCTCATGCCATGCCTGCCGCTCCAGGGCCTGCTTACGCCGTGCGTGCCGCTCCAGGTCCTGCTCATGCCATGCCTGCTGCTCCAGGGCCTGCTCACGCCATGCCTACCCGTCCAGAGTCTGCGCCTGTCATGGCCGCCCGTCCAGAGTCTGCACCTGTCGTGGCCGCCCGTCCAGAACCTGCACCTGTCATGGCCGCCCTCCCACAACCAGCTCACAAGATGGCCGCCATCTCGAGCCAGTCCACAAGATGGCCGCCATCCCCGAGCCAGTCCACAAGATGGCCGCCATCCCCAAGCCTGTTCACAAGATGGCTGCCCCGTCTGAGTCCCTGGCCAAGATGGCTGCCACGCCTGAGCCTCATCAAGCCAAAATCATCTCAGTCAGGGCTACACTATTTGTGTCAAGTCAAGATACAGCTGTTGTTCTCCATGAGTCAAGCCAAGATACAGCTGTTGTTCTCCAAGAGTCGAGCCAAAACACAGCTGTTCTCCATGGGCCAAGTCAAGATACAGCTGTTCTTCACGAGTCAAGCCAAGATACAGCTGTTCTTCACGAGTCAAGCCAAGTCACAGCTGTGCCCCACGAGTCAAGCCAAGTCATAGCTGTGCCTCACGAGTCAAGCCAAGTCACAGCTGTTTCCCACGAGTCAAGCCAAGTCACAGCTGTTCCCCATGAATCAAGCCAAGTCACAGCTGTTCCCCATGAGTCAAGCCAAGTCACAGCTGTTCCCCATGAGTCAAGTCACGTTACAGCTGTTATTCCTGAGTCAAGTCACGTTACAGCTGTTGTTTCTGAGTCAAGCCATGTTGTTCCTGAGTCAAGTCAAGTTGCAGCTGTGTCCCCTGAGTCAAGTCAAGTTTCCAAGTCAAGTCGCAGCTGCGTTTCCTGAGTCCAGTCAAGTTACAGCTGCGTTTCCTGAGTCAAGTCAAGTTTCCGAGTCCAGTCAGGTCGCGGCTGTTGTTCCAGAGTCAAGTCAAGCTACAGCTGTTGTTCCAGAGTCAAGTCAAGCTACAACTGCTGTTCCAGCGTCAAGTCAAGTTAAAGCTGTGTTTCCTGTGTCAAGTCAGGTCAGAGCTGCTCTTCCGAAGTCCAATCAAGTTACAGCTATTGCTCCTGTGTCAAGTAAAGCTAGAGCTGTAGCCCTCAAGTCAAGCAAAGTCACAGCCGTGGTTCCTGAGTCAAGCAAAGTCACTACTGATCTTCATGAGCCAAGCCAAGTTACAGCAGATCTTCATGAGCCAAGTCAAGTTGCTGCTGTTATTCCCGAGCCAAGTCAAGCCACCGCTGACCTTCATGAGCCAAGTCAAGTCACGGCAGGCCTCCCTGAGTCAAGTCAAGTCACGGCAGGCCTCCCTGAGTCAAGTCAAGTTACGGCAGGCCTTCCTGAGTCAAGTCAAGTTACGGCAGACCTCCATGACCTCTGTAACGCCACGCCAGCAGAGGGAGCCTTCGCCCATTGACTGCCTGTTGCTGCTCCCTCTGCTGCTTCTCTGGTAACTTCCTGTTTGGCAGCCATAAAAGGCAGGCCATGCCAAACAGGAAGCTGCGAAGTATTGTTTTGCTCTTGCGGACTCTACCAAGCGTTTTCCCCTGTTTTCATTGCTCTGTTTTGTCATTGCCACGGTTTTGTTTTATTATCATAGTTTTGCTTTTTGTTTCACGCCATAATTCTGTCTAGTTTTGCCATCGTTCCTTGCCTTGTTTATTTGTTACTTTTCGGACTGCTCTCTCTGGTTATTGGACTGTGCCTGTTTTGTGGATTACGCTATTGTTTTGTCTTCGTCACACTGTTTGTTGGATATTGACCCTGCCTGTTGACTACGATCTGGTTATTAAAGCTCGCACTTGGATCTTATACGCTTCCTACGAGTCCTCATTACACTCAAATGAGTTAATTATCAGTTAAAATGTAGTCTGTTTTCTATTTATTTTCATTTTTGATTTTGTGATTTTAATTTAGTGTTTATATTACTTTACAGAGCAATTTAAGATTGTAATGTTTTAATGCTTTACTAATAACCACAAATATACAGCTGTCTGTAACGTGGACGCTGAGGCGGCATTAGAATCCAAATGCAAAAGTTTATTACAAACAACAGCAAACATACACGTGGAAACAGGCAGAGGGTCAATAACCGGAAAGGCAGTCCAACAGTATACAAAACGTAAACGTAATCCAAGCAGCAGAGTAATAACACAGGCAGTGGGTCAAATGCCGTGAAGTCAGTCCAAAAAAGCAAACAATCCAAAAGGGGTAATCCGTAAACTCGATATCCAGAGACAAAGCAAGACAGCAACAGGTAATCAGACAGAGTAATAACAAACGCTTGGTAAGGCAGGTAAACTGGCAATACTTCGCAAAGTATTGAGCACATGGTCAGTCTTTAAATAGTCCCAAACAGGAAGTGACAGTAGAAGCAGCAGAGGGAGCATGCAGGCAGTACTAGGGTGAGGGCTCCCTCTGCTGGCTTGGCGTTACACTGTCTTAAAACCAGTGTCACGAATCTGTTCCTAAATGCCAGTCCGCTTGCCACATTACACTGATCGTTGCACCACACCCTGGACTACGTTCCCTATCAGCCACTGGGCTGGTCACCTTCATCCAATCAGACACTGTATATAAGCCTTGGACTTCCCATTGCCATCTGCTGAGTATTGTATTGCGTTTAGCACTCTTTGTGTGTTAGCAACTGTACAGAGCCACTTAGTCGGTTCATTAATCAAGTTTAGCCTTGTTCTTGTATCTTGTCATTCGTGTCTTGTTTCTACGCCTTGTTATATCGTTTAGTCTGTCTCGCTGCCTGCCCTTTGGAACTCTAGCCTCTCTATTTAGAATACTCTTTTGCCTAGCCCCTTGGATTATGTTCGCTGTGGATCGACCCTCGCCTGCCTTACGGACTACTCTTGTGTCTTCGCTTCACATACCTGTTTGCCATTGTCTGACCCTTCCTGTTCTATGACCATGTCTTTGTCGATGTCCTTTAATAAAAGCTCATATTTGGATCCGCCCTTCACGCATCTTTCACTCCATAACAACTAGAGAGAAAGGCTGCATGTTTAGAAACTGCTGTACTAAATTTACTTTATGAAACCAAATCAACTGACAATGAGTCAAACTAACTGAAAAAAGCCTGGCTTATTGGGTAAACTTGTTTTATGAAACACCCTGATTTCTGGTTTTAGTCAGGTGATAATCAACATATACTTATTACCAGGGCCTAAAACTAACCTTTTGCCACACCTGCCAATGGCCAGTGATGTGATAAAACTTACCGGCAATTTTTTTTTTTACCGGCCATTTTTTACCGGCGTCCTTGCAAAAACAGGCAGTTATTGCTACTACAATGCCTAAACAAATTTAGTGTTTTTAATTAGTCCTGCTACTGGTGTTTCTATTAGTTGCATTTTCCCTCATTTTTTTATTTATTAATTGTAGCCATTCAACATTACAGTATAATTAAAACCTATTATTTCTTATTTTTAGGCTCTGAAATATATAACTTTTAATTTAAGTTATTTTAAAACACACATAAACTTTAAATTGTATATGCTATACAGATTAATCTTTATTCAAGCTACAAAATTTAATTTAAACTGTCTATTTACTTTCATTTGGCAGTTTACACAGCAATAGTCATAGCACAGGCTGTGGTATATGACAGCTATACAAGATATGCAAGTGTGTGTGTGTGACCATGTAACTTTTGGGTACATTCACCAAAGTGCACACCAGTAAACTGTGGACCACCTTGACAATTTAGGACAAATGAGATGTCCTTATATGTCTGACCATAGAGTAGTTTTTAGTATGCTCTAAAATGGTGTCCAGACTTAAAATCTTACTTGTCCCTAAAATGTAATTTTAAATTATTTGTGTATTTAAAGTGTGTAAACACACACCCTTTACAGTTTTGCTGTCTCTGTGGGAAGATAAGGCTGCTGCCGCTCCCCTGCTTCACACTTACTGAGAGATAAGAGAGAAACAGAGGAATACAGTACTGTAACTTAGATCATAGTTTATAATGGTGTATAAACAATGTGAAATGGAGCAGGGGAACAACACATCAAAGCATATGATTTTAAGAAGTACGTCTTTCAAATAAGAAGAGAGACAAATGTTTACATTTCTTAAAGTAGTAGTAAATATTTCATAACACTTCCTTGATAGCACACGTACATCTCAGAGACGTCTATTTGACGTCTGTATTTACACCTGCAAGATGTGGTTTGCTCATCTGCAACACGTCTATTGGCCATTTCCTATCAGATATTTATGATTTAGGATGTATGTAAAAATGACATCTTACAGACGTCTGCCAGACGTTTGTACACAGCAGATGCCTTCCAGATCAAGAGATCTTTAACAGACATCTTGCAGATGTTGAGAAAGATTTTATTAATATGCATTTTTATTCAAAACTCATCTTAAACCACCATTGAGTGTTCGAAACATGCTATTTCTAGCCTTTTTAAGCAGCTAATCGCTGCACCTGCTTAGTAATCCTCATTTTAAAAAAAATACTTTTTTGATATGAAAATAACCCAAAATTACTCAAAAATTATACTGTTTTAAACGTGTAGTTTATTAGCTTCATGCTTCATGTGTAGAAACATTTCTCTGGGTTTGTTAAGTACAGAAGACTGCACAGAAGTGTAATGGCATTTAATCATCTGAGGAGACAGGGTGGGTTATCAATATGTAATATAAGTGACATACGAGCAGCGAACTATCACAGATCAGCCAGGATTATCTCCCTTTCTACTTACCTGCTTGCCATTGCTGAGGTGTGTGCTATTCCATCTCTATCTATAAGATAATACTGGACTATTATACTCTTCACCCATCATCTGTTTAAACTGTTTACACCAGTCATACTCACATGCGTGTTTGATTAAGCCCTGTGTCCAAGAAAAGTCATTTCTGGATTCATAAATCCTCTGTTCAGTGTGTACTTCCTGACATGAACAAGCTTCTTCTGTTTATAACAGCGATCATGGAAGAGAAAACACAGCCAGACAGTGCTTAGGCAGGTAATGCTCATCAGACTGCATAAATCATTTGAAAATAAATAGATTTTTGTGTAAACTGTGTAAGGCCTCTATCGAACCAGTCGCCAAAAGAGAGACAGCATCACGACATTCCAGGAGAATCTGAAGCTGCCCCCTCCAACCAGCATGAATAATAAACTTCATTTACAGCCATCCCTGCAAACTCTCAAGAGAGTATTGGAATCTTCTGATCCCTACAATGACACCTCCCTGTCTGGATCAACCCTGCGTTATCTCCCCAGGGGACAAAACACCCCCGTACAAACCACATGGTTAATGGTGCTCCTTGACCGGTCTGCTGATATAAGAAGAGACACAGGAAGAGAAAGTGATCAGCCAGACCCCTCACGAGTACCAAAGGAACGATAAAATAGTGATAAGAGGAATCTCCCCCTCTCTTCTGAGGCCATCTCAAAACAGATGGCCGGGGCAACTGTTGACCAACAATGCATAAATTGGCAATCGGACAAACATGAAAGACAGATTTACATTGACGCATCCCACCCGCAGGGTACGCGGGTCACTACAACATGACACTCAGCATTCCTTTCTTCCCCTCTCAGATACGGCAAATGTTCTTTCCCTCCAACAAAGAATACACAAACCTATATCCACGATCCTAAAGACAATCATTTATCTATACTACTAGTAGTGCAAGTAACCCCTAATTATATGTAGTCTATGTTTCTTATATGCTTGGTGTGTTTATTATAGCCTACGCAGCTAATCAATGTGTGTATAACCAGTTAGCTAGACAAAAGTTATTAATGTGTATGCAGGATGCCCGATGTTTGGTATTAAATGAAAGCTCATTTTATTTCCAAGATGTCGACGTGAATGAAAGGTTGATATTATGTACAAGGTTCGCATTTCAACACTTATTAAAGAGACCAACAAACTCTTGCAGGAAAGTTGCCTCCATGTGACAGAAAGACATTATGCTAAAATATGCATGAATGAGCAACAGTATGGGTGGAGCCCCGCCTTGCAACCCAAATGATTGGAACGCAACGTCATGGGATGGACTTCGTCGGCCCGGTTAAATTCAAATGTCCAGAACAACACAGTGCCTTTCGCCTGTTGCATCTCGCCTTTCGCCTGTTGCATCTCGCCTTTCGCCTGTTGCATCTGGCCAGCTTGATCACAGCGTGACTGTGCCATCCAGAACTCTACAGAACCAGCTAAAGCTTCGCGAAACTCTCAAAGTCCTTGCGACCCGCAACGCCGACTTGCAAAGAACTTCCAGCTCATCACGCTTGATAACCAGTCAGTCAACCGAAACTTAAACTGACCAAACTGCGTGAAACACCGAACAGCGGAAGCAGCTTGAAACACCTCGCCAACGCTCACCTGAGCTCCGAGAGCATCCTCCGTGTAACCAACCGAAGCTTCATCCGGCCTCTCCAACTGACCAATCACCACCGAAGGCTTCCCCAAAGACGTCATCCAAAGAACTAAGCAACCAATCAAAAGTGGCGTGATTCCCTCCGCTAAGACGAGCCCACCAAGGAAAACCCGAACGCAAGTAAAACAAGGTCTCCTTAATCTCTTGCTGAACTGGTGCTAAATTTCCTTAAGCAGCTAAAAGATAAATCTCTGCTTTTATGGTTTCTCAAGTTGCAATTTAAGAACTAGTAGCAGATACTAGTAGTTTTGGGATTCCCTTCAAATCCATAGACTCTCATTCAGTGAACCGTATGCCTGTGTGTGTGTGTGTATGTGTGTTTAATCGTTAGTAGTTTAGTTCATGTATCTTAAAGTAGTTCAATAAATTCTTGTTTCATTGAAAAGAACATTGTCTTGTGTTTATGTTCATCACGCTATTGCCTGTGCCCTAGGTTTTGCTACCTAGCTCATAACGAACGCATATTTTGGTTTATATTATAATCCGATGGCCAAGGGAATAATATAAACATCCAGAGTTGGTAAAATATCCTAAGTTGAACGTTCGCTGGACGAACAGTTGATAAAGTGTAAATTACTAACTTTGAATCAGTTAATCAAGTTAAATCCGAATCCTTTGGATTCGATTCTCAATTGAATCACTTAAATTTGACCTAAAACCCTACAACTGAGAGAAATGACCAAAAACACACATAAGAAGCTGCTGATGCTGCAGGAAATTTTTGTGAAGTTGGCTTCTTTGTTCTTTTGCATGGAGATGGAATTAGGTTTATCTAGAAGTGCTAGTGCAGTTTTGTAGATAGGACAGTAGGAGAGATGACAGGAAAGCAGTGGGAGGAGAGAGGGGAGTCGGATCGGCAAAGGACCTCAACACAGGAATCGAACTTGGGTCGCCAACACAGCTACTGGAGTTTCTGAGTTTTCAAAAAGGTTTGCTTTCAGTGAAACTGTGTTTGCATGTGGATGAATGGCCAAACCACATAGAAAAAGCTGCAGTTTTGAAATATCTGTGTGTAACGTGGACGCTGAGGCGGCGTTAGAATCCAGATGCAGAAGTTTATTAAAAACAACAGCAAACATACACGTTAAACCAGGCAGAGGATCAATAACCGGAACAGCAGTCCAAAAACAAACGTAATCCAAGCCGCAAAGTGAATACACAGGCAGTACTAGGGTGAGGGCTCCCTCTGCTGGCTTGGCGTTACAGAATCCCCCCCCTAGGAGCGACTCCTGGCGCTCAAAAAACAATAGTCCAGGTGGGTGGGGGAACAGAGGCAAAACAGGGGGTGGGACGGGGGACCAGGTCCGTGCAGTGGAGGTGGGCCTGGATCGTGGAGCAAGGACAGACAGTGAAGCACTGGAGGACCTGGACCATGGAGCAGTGGCAGACAGTGAAGCACTGGAGGACCTGGACCGTGGATCAGTGGCAGACAGTGGAACCCTGGAGGACCTGGACTGGGGAGCTGTGGCAGACAGTGGAACCTTGGAGGACCAGGGCCGTGGAGCTGTGGCAGACAGTGGAACCCTGGAGGACCTGGGCCGTGGAGCAATGGCAGACAGTGGAACACTGGAGGGCCTGGGCCGTGGTGCAGTAGCAGACCGTGAAACACTGGAAGGCCTGGGCCGTGGAGTAATGGCAGAGTAGGAAGCCATGGTGGAGTAGGCAGAGCAGGTAGAGCAGGGAGCCATGGCGAGGCAGGCAGAGCAGGCAGAACAGGAAGCCATGGCGAGGCAGGCAGAGCAGGCATAACAGGGAGCCATTGCAGGGCAGGCAGAGCAGACAGGAGCAGAGATATCCACAGTGGGACTAGTGACATCCATAGCAGCGCGGTGTGTTCGTGAATGATTTCTTTGGCCGTGGCACGACAGGCAGAGAGTTCATCATGGGACGCCGCCCCCATGGGAGGATCTACAGCTTGCGCTGACACCTCTGGGGGCATGGGCGCAGGTTCTTGGGCAGGTGTGGCAGGGAAGTTATCAATGGCCTTCATGGCCGTGACAGGATAGGCAGAGAGTCCGTGGGGAAACGCCGCCCCTTTAGGAGGTTCTGCAGCCGGAGCTGCCACTTCTGGGGGCATTGGCGCAGACTCATTGACAGAAGAGGCCTCTGGCGTAGACTCGTGGACAGGCGAGGCCTCTGGAGCAGACCGTGGACGGGCGAGGCCTCTGGAGCAGACTCGTGGACGGGCGAGGCCTCTGGAGCAGACTCGTGGACGGGCGAGGCCTCTGGAGCAGACTCGTGGACGGGCGAGGCCTCTGGAGCACAGTGTGCAGCCCACACACTGAAAATGGCTACGGCCATTACAGGCAGCACAGTAGATAGTGGGATGTCTGTTGACCTTGAGGGTGTGGATGTTATGGACTTGTGGCATGGGAATGTGGACACTGCGTGGCTTGGGAGCTTGGGCTCTGCGAGGTCAGCTGATACATGAGGTGGCTTGAGAAGGTCAAAGGGGACCTGGTGAGGTTTTGGTAGGACAACAGTTTCTTGCCTTGACTCAGGGAGGCCTGCCATGGCCGGACTTGACTCAGGGAGGCCTGCCGTGGCCGGACTTGATTCAGGGAGGCCTGCCGTGGCTGGACTTGACTCAGGGAGGCCAGCTGTGGCCTGACTTGACTCAGGGAGGCCAGCTGTGGCTTGACCTGGTTCATGAAGATCAACTGTGGTTTGGCTTGGTTCAGGAACAACAGCAGCAACTTGACTTGGTTCATGAAGAACAACCGTGGCGTGGCTTAGCTCAGGGAAGACAGCAGCAATTTGACTTGACTCATAAAGATCTGCTGTAACTTGGCTTGACTCAGGAACAACATGGCTTGACTCAGGAACAACATGACTTGACTCAGGAACAACAGCTGTAACATGACTTGACTCGTGAGCAGGCCGTGGTTTGGCAAATGTGGAGTTAGTAGACCCAGGCTTGATGGATGTGGCTTGAGCAGGCTTTGATTTAGCAGACTTGGTTTGAGGGGGTTCTGGCATGATGGTGACAATACCAGACATGAAGGTTGGGGTGTGAAGGGTCTCTGGTTTGCTTGAAATGACGTGAGCTGGTTGTGGTGTGGTGGTTACTGCAGGATTGCGGGGTCCCTCGTCCGCAATCCCAACAGTGAAAGGTGAGCCGCTTAACCGGAGTGCAAGATCTATGTAGCTTTCAAGAGTCCAATGTGGGGTATTGCGTGGCATCAGATATGAAATGTCCTTACATAAGCCAAAATGGAAAAGATCTTTAAAGGATGTATCATTAAAGTTCACCTGATAACACAGTTCACAGAAGTTGGTTACGTAATCCTCTATTGGACGGTTTCCTTGTCGGAGACTGATGAGACGATCTGCTGGGTCCATGGTTGGTCGTGTATTCGTAACTTCCGCTGGATTCATGGGAGGCGAAGTATTCTGTAACGTGGACGCTGAGGCGGCGTTAGAATCCAGATGCAGAAGTTTATTAAAAACAACAGCAAACATACACGTTAAACCAGGCAGAGGGTCAATAACCGGAACAGCAGTCCAAAAACATAAACGTAATCCAAGCCGCAAAGTGAATACACAGGCAGTACTAGGGTGAGGGGTCCCTCTGCTGGCTTGGCGTTACACTGTGTTTGTGTGGACAGGGCTTTAAATAACAGAATTCACTGAAGCTGTTCTTATGATACATTTTATTTACACTACCACTTATCCACTGATAAATGCAAAGTATATTATAAACAAAACTTTGCTGTTGTTGTTGTTTTTGGTTAAAACAGCAAACACACACACACACATTACACACATACATTTGTGCATGTTCTTATTCTTGAAGTTCTGAAAAGATTTATCTGTAATAAAATACTCTAATACCAAAAGTGGCTTCTATGAATTTTGTTTTGGGCCAGCATTTCAAAGAACATCCTCTGCTCATGATAAGAATGTAGCTATATCACTTGGTCTATAAACTGATGAATTTGAAGTTGCCAATCCTTTGGTGAACATTACGTAAAAAGCATCAGATTACAGCAGTCTACTGGGTGATCTTGAACTGTTCCCCCCAATTCGGAGCAAATTTGTACTGTATTCAACTAGATAGGTTCGGGAAAAGTAGTGATGTAAGATAATTTGACTATGACATGTTTTTTGATACATTAATTAATTTGAAATGACACTTGAGAGAGAGGTTTTGTATGTGGATCAGTTTGGGGAGAATATCAAAGGAACTGTTGTGACTGTCTCTGTTGCAGACGATCTAGGGGCACATCCCAGGCCAAAAAAAAAAAAAAAAGTTCACTTCCATAATGTACTTAAATTGCTCTATTTTCACACACAAATGTTGTACTTAAACTAGAAGAAATTTCTTTTGTACTTCAGATAATCTAATGAAGCGTACTCAAATGTGTTAGTTTAAGACATATATATGAACTAAAATGTGCTTAAAAATGTATTTAGTTACCACTTGTAATACACTTGAACCCATTTTTAGAAGTACTAAAGCAGGGGTGCCCGAACTCAGTCCTGGAGGGCCGGTGTCCTGCAGAGTTTAGCTCCAACCCCAATTAGATACACCTGATCCAGCTAATCAAGCTCTTGCTATTGCTGCATTCAAGTCCTCCCGGGATGTTCATACTTACGAGTTGAAAAGTCGTCATTATGACATCAGGTGCGTTGAAGTCACTTTGGTCAGAAAATAATGAATAAAGAATGTGCATCGTGTTTTTGCTTTTTTTCTGTTTTTATTTAATTTATGAAGGTGATGCAAACCGCATCACTATGTTTTCTATAGTAACTACACAGTAATATTGTATATTTTGTATATTTAACTTACATAGTTTTATTGTACATAAAAAAACAAATCTATTTATTTGTTTCAACAAATTTGCAGTTAATACAGACACTGCTTATCTATTGTCTTTGGCTGCGTCCATTGCAGTTGACACGTTTTTCCACTGACACACCCCCAACTTGGAAACTTGGGGCTTAGAAACTGTTATGTAGCTTTATGTTAATGTTAGTTTTTGCTCTCCCACAGACATGCATTGTATGAATTGCCAAGGGCAATGATTTTACCTAAAAATCTTCTTTAGTCTTTTACAGAAGAAAAGTGTCACCTACATTTTAGATGGCCTGACAGTGAGTAAGTTAACATTTTGGGTGAACTATCCCCTAAATAAAAATTGCAATTTTGAATTGTACTGTCCCACCCAAAAAAAGATCAGTGACATTTAAAACATTGTCAGACCTGATCCTTTTCAATGACATCTTTGGGTATATCTGCCACATGTAGGATCATATTAGTCTTGGCATTTGGAGAACTGGACCATGAGCTTATTGTAATTAGCTGTTCTGCAAACATAGTAAACAGGTATTGTGGTTTTGTCCACGTTTGCCTCCACTTCACTCTGTCAAGTTTTTATGCCAATTGTGATGCTGTTTTTTTTTTTTTTTTTTGCTTGTTTGTTTGCAAATGACCCTTGTATACAGCATGTGCAAATGCTATTAAAATAAAACCCCACAACTGCTTTAATTTTATTGCTGCTGAACGGTTGGTAGCAGAACATCAAAATGGTCTGACTGTGGCTTTACCTGCCAGTGTAGGGTCCAGAGGGGCATGTTTGCTGTCACACAAAGAAAGATGATTTTAATTTTCTAATTTTTTTGTGGAGCTCTCACATGTTCACTCCATGTTCAATAGCACTAAAGGGTTCGAGTTGACTAAAACCTGTCTTTGAGAACAATGTGCACAGAGCCTCGTCACATCTTGTCTGTCATCCCAGAGCCTCATCACGTCACGTCCTCTCTGCTGCACCCAGATCCTCAATGTCAGCCCTTTGGTATCCCTGTCTGGTATCCAGCTTGACCTATAAGTAATCCCCTTGTCTGCAGCACTTCCCGTATGGGGGATTGCTTTCTGGTGTCTATGGACTGCGTTCACTACTGTTGAAGTTCCAGAGCCAGCGATGTCCACAGAAGGTTTGCCAGTGGTGGTGGCTGAGGCTGCAGAACCTCCAGAGGCAACGGTGCCCTTTCTCACCCCTATGGAGGTGGCGGCGTATGCTGCAAAACCTCCAGAGGCGACAGGTGCCCTGGTGCCATCTGTCAAGGGGAGTGGGACGACCGGCCATGGAGATCCCTGACCAGAGGCGAACCAAGGTGAAGTGGGGGCCCCAGGCAAAATGAATAGATGGGGCCCTTCTAAAAGATTATTTCGTTAATATATCTTTGTTACCTAAATATACATTTATACAATATAAAAAAGTAGTCAAAACACATAATATAACATAAATAGATTTTTTTTTTAAACAAAGTGCATATTCTTTCAAAGTGCATATCACTTTTGAGGTGATGTTCACCTCATTAACAGTATCACCTATTGCAGCCTATTAATACCTGCATAAAATACATGCTGCTGCTACAGTACGTGTAACCCTAGTTAGTAACCCTATTAGAAATTAGACAATCTAGAAAAATATTAAACGAAAATAAGCTGGAACAACAAAAACACTGGTTTGTCATATAATTATCATTAAGTCATCAATGATCATTATCTCCATCATTTAACTTGCCGCTGTCATGTTTCCTCTTTTCCTCCTCTTCTTGTTTTTTTTTCTGCTTTTGGCTGCCAGATGGATAAGTCCTTTTCATTTTTAAAAAAGCCTAGTAATAAATGCTGCTGTGCCAGTTTGAAAACCACGGCTGATGCATCACGAAGAAAAAGCAAGCACATCCAGCGTAACGTGAGAGGGAGCCCTCTAGGGGGGATGCAGATATATTGCTCCATGTTGCGTGTATGTTTTTAATAATGACATTTCAGATTGTTCAAATGGTCAGCTGTCGGGGCCCCCTCAAAATGCGGGGCCCCAGGCAATTGCCTGTCTTGCCTGCCCTATTGCTACGCCTCTGTCCCTGACGAGGCCATAGAGGGGTATCTTATGTATGGTCTTAAAGTTAAAGACATCGCTGCCTTGTATGAAGTTAGTCGCTGGATGGTACATTGACGAATGCAACAGTGTGGACTAAGGTAAACATCAACTTAAATGTTTTTTTTTTTTTTATGGTTTCATAGAACGTAATGTTAAACGCCCCGACTCTAAACATTAGGCCAGTGGTTCTCAATCCTGGTCCTGGGGGCCCCCTGCTCTGCACATTTTGCATGTCTCCCTTATTTCACACACCTGATTGAGATCATCAGCTCATTAGGAGAGAGATCCATGAACTGAACTAATGAGTTGATGATCTCAATCAGGTGTGTTAAATAAGGGAGACATGCAAAATGTGCAGAGCAGGGGGCCCCCAGGACCAGGATTGAGAACCACTGCATTAGGCCATGAATGCCCACTTTTTTGAAGCATCATAGAAACACATAGGCTGACTTGAATAATCTGATATAAATTGAACTAGGGAATTCAGATATCACTTGAGTAAATAAGAAATTTCACAGAGGCATGTTTCCCTGCTTGAAAAAAACAAAAAAACAATAGATCCCTACCCAAAACACAATAGAAAATAAGTAATGGATTTAATGGTTATAATGGGAATTGCATTGGTTTTAATGGTGTATACTGGTATGTGATGGATTTTATTGGTGTTAAATCCTATTGGAAAAATGCCCAAAACACACTACAAAAAGGAATTTTGTAATGGTTTTACTTGAAAAAGTTAATGGTTTATAATAATATTTTAATGGAAACCATTAGAATTTCTGTGATGATTTCTATTGGGCTTCTGTTGTTTTGTTTTGTTTAGCGGCTTTTACGTAATTTTGTTCATCTCACAAATATCTGATGCATCTAATGCCACTTACCACACAATTATCCACCTGTTCCACAGAGTATCAGAGTTGTACTCTGGCATTAACGATACAGAGCTGGACCGTTTGGTGTTGGAAATTCAAAGGGAACACCCATAGTGTGGATATTGTATGTTGAGAGCTTTCCTCCAAGCAAGTGGGCATTTGATTCAGTGTAAGTTTGTTTTTGTTACGTACTTGCAGGCTTGTTTATACTTATGTGTTGGACCTATGGCAGACCTGCATAGCCACTATGCCAGGGATCACTAACCCTGTTTCTGGAAGGCTACCGCAATATGCAAGGGTAATGTAATACAAAGTATAGTGTAATAAATGTTCATGCATTTTTTAAAAAATAGCAAATATAAAAAACTTTGGAGGATTTATTCTTATGAAAAGTGTCCATTGAGTTATGGAAGATATGTCAGCCATTAGTCATTAATTTTTATTAATATCAGTCTTTTTGAAAATTGTATATATATATATATTAGGGGTGTCGCAATATACCGGTTTTCACGATAATCGTGATATTCAAATCATGAAATATCGACATCGTGTTAATTTAGGGTTCGACGATATACCGGTATTGGCAATAACCACAATATTTAAAATAAATAGGACTCTAATGATGACACGGCACGTAAATGTACAGCGCCAGTACCTGGTTGACCTTCCAGGTGGCAGTAATGCGCCTTGCTGCATTTGACACCCGTCAAACAAGAAAATGCGCAGCTACTGTCATGTCGTCGGAGCAGGAGAGTAAGAGGCTCTGTCCACACCCGAAAAAAGTAAGCTCGCCAGTATGGGAGTTTTTACGGTTTCAAAGAAAACAGCTCCTTAGACAGCCCAATCTGCAGAAAGTGTCACGCTACAGTCAGTGCGAAGGGGGGCAACACCACCAACCTTTTTACCCACCTCCGTGTCCATCACCCTCTGGATTACGCCATTTTACAGAAAGTAAGTTGCTATTATTTTACTAGTTATAGAATTGGAAATGTTCCATTAACCTGTTAACAGCAGTTTTCGGTGTTCACATACTTAAATTAACGGTGATTCTTATAATAAGTATCACGGTTTCTTTATTCGTTTTGTTTCTGTATTTGTATTTGCAATCAAGTCACGGCCAATACGGCCTGTGCCTCACACTTGATTTCTTTGTTCAAATCTATTACATGACTAAAAATGATTTATAAACGCTGAGTGACCACATTTCTACTTTAAGTTGAACATCTGCGGTGGCGCCGGCGCAACCATAGGTTAAATAGGTTAATAGTTAATACGTATCAGTTTTGATGTTAATGTTTATTTATTGTACTGTTGAACTTTACAGTATTTTCTGTCTTGTTAATTCATAGGGAGCTTTCAAGAAGAGAGAGCAAGCCAGAGCCTCAGGTCAGCTAACAATTTTTGAGTCTGTGGAAAGGAAAAGGAAAGCAGACATGACTAGTGCATGTGAAGACACAGCTATCACTAAGTCACTAGCCTACTTCATAGCAAAGGACATGATGCCCTTTAGAATAGTAGAAAGGCCAGGATTTAATGCACTGATGAAAACAGTTGCTCCAAAATACAAAATCCCAAGAAGACAGCATTTTTCTGAAAAAGAAATCCCAAACATGTACATAAAATTAAAAGAAGACATTGCCAACTCTTTGTCTGAAGCTAAACACTTTGCATTTACAACTGATCTCTTGACCAGTAACACTGGTCACCCCTATATGAGCTTAACAGTTCATTTTATCACACCAGCATGGGAAGTGAAAGCTGCATGTCTAGAGACTGCATATTTACCTGATGACCACACCAGTGACAACATCAAAGAGACATTCGAAAACCTAATTAAAGAGTGGGGAATTCAGCAATCAGCAGTGGAGTGTGTCACTACTGACAATGGCACAAATATGAAGGCTGCATTTAAATCCCTTCTTCCATCCAGCTGGCTCAGCTGCTTCGGACATAATTTAAATCTTGCACTTGGAAAGGCCATGAAGATTGACCAAGTGGATGTTGCAGTGAGGGCTTGCAGGAGTGTTGTCCAAGGATTCAACCACTCATGGAAGAGGAGAAGAGAGCTAGCGAAAAAGCAAGCAGAACTTAATCTTCCTCAACATACCTTGATCCAAGACGTTGTAACTAGATGGGGGTCTACATACGACATGATTTCTAGGTAGGTCTGAATTTCTTGTGCATGACAGTGTTCTGCTGATTTAACGATTCTGTCAGTGTCAACTCTCAGCATAAACTTTCTTATCAAATATAAATGATTGTGTAGATTAGGAACTTTTTTTCTTCACCTTAGTAATTTTACCTAATATAATGTTTGCAGATTTGTCGAACAACATGCTGCAGTGACAGCAACTCTCATGGCTGACAGGAATACCAGGCATCTTGTGCTAAGGGGGTCATACATCTCTACACTTGAGGACATGTGTAAGGTGCTGAAGCCACTCAGATCCTTTACAGATTCCCTGGCTACAGAGACCTGTATTACAATCTCATCCCTGAGACCTGTCCTTCAACATCTGACTGAAACCATCCTGGCAGAAAAGGATGATGACAGCAACCTGGTGAGGAGCATGAAACATGCAATCTGCAAGAACTTACAAGAGCGGTATGAGGATTCTGATATGGCTAATGGTGAGTAGGCTGGTACTACAAATGTCTCCAGTCTCACTTTATTCATAGTTTTATATCATTACTACTCATTATTACTGAATGTGTTTTATTAGCTGCATTAATAATTAATTTTCTATTTGGTTCATCTACAGTGATTGACATGGCCTGCGTACTTGACCCCCGCTTCAAGTTGAACTTCATGGAGGAGGCAGATTCAATCAAAAGACAGCTGGAACAGCAGCTCATGCAGCATACTGCCGATGAAGGTAGCACTTGTACTCTGTCACAGGTGTCTTCTGCCAGAGGAGAATGTGAAGATGAGGGAACCAGTGCCTCTGTCCCTGAGCCCCCAAAAGGCTTGGCTGGAATTCTCAAAATGATAACAATGAAAAAACAGGAGAACAAACAATCAGCAGGCATGATGAAGTCTACACTAGCCTTTCAAGAAATTTCTGCATACACAACTTTGCCCACTATTTCTGTGGATAAAAACCCACTGCAGTGGTGGAAAGAGAATGAGCAGGAGTTTCCAAGGTTGGCAAAAGTGGCACAAAAGATCCTTTGCATTCCCGCCACCAGTGTTGCATCAGAAAGACTTTTCAGCTCTTCAGGAAACATTCAGACAGTGTTTCGCTCCAGTTTGAAACCAGATAAACTTAACATGCTTGTCTTCCTTCACAAAAATTTGCCATAGATTAAAAATTCAAGATGTGAAAATGCATTTCCCCTGTATTTCTAAGTATTGTTATGTTTGTTGGATAAAAAAGAAAAACAAAATAAATAAAGTAAAAATTTACTGACTGACTGAAGTTTTTTATAAATATCGCGATATATCGATATCGTGATATTTTTTTACGGCAATAACCGTGGTGTGAAAAATTGAATATCGTGACAGCCCTAATATATATATATATATATATATATATATATATATATGTGTGTGTGTGTGTGTGTGTATGTATGTGTGTGTGTGTGTATATATATATATGTGTATGTATGTGTGTGTGTGTATGTATTTGTATATATATATATATATATATATATATATACACACACACATACATACATACATTATATATATATATATATATATATATATATATATACATACATACATATTTATACATATACATAGTATATACTTCACATCAAGTAGAAGTAGATTTTACTTAAATTTACTTTAACATAATGTAACATTACAAGAAGTGTAATAACATGTCATTATCTGAAGTTGTTAGGGTTCGTGACTTACTACAAAGAGTGGATCCAGAGGGAACTCAACTCTGAGCCCTGGCTAACCGGACGCTTCATTACAGACAGTACTTAGTTCCTGCTCCGAACTGCATGTGGCATATTGATGGAAATCATAAATTAATACGGTAATGGTGATGGGGGGATGAAGGCATGGAAGTTTGCTAGTCAAAATGTGGACAAACTCTGATGTACCTTTCTTGTCTTTTCTTGTCATTTTTGTAGGAAATAATTATATTTATAATACGAAGTTTGAGTGTATGGAACGAAAGTCAGAATATATAAAATGAAAGTCTGAATATATAAAATGAAAGCCTGAATATATAAAATGAAAGTATATATATATATATATATATATACAATAAAAGTCAGAATATATAAAATGAAAGCCTGAATATATAAAATGAAAGACAGAATATATAAAATGAAAGCCTGAATATATAAAATGAAAGTCTGAATATATGGAATGAAAGTCAGAATATATAAAATGAAAGCCTGAATATATAAAATGAATGTCTGAATATATAAAATGAAAATCTGAGTATATGGAATGAAAGTCAGAATATATAAAATGAAAGCCTGAATATATAAAATGAAAGTCAGAATATATAAAATGAAAGCCTGAATATATGGAATGAAAGTCTGAATATATAAAATGAAAATCTGAGTATATGGAATGAAAGTCTGAATGTATGTGAAAGTGTGAATGTATGGAAAGAAAGTGAAAATTTGACTATTCTCACTGAATATGTATAGCTTGTTTTATCCTCATTATCAGAGCAATAGCTTTTTGAATTGTGATTCATTTAAAAATGTCATTCCCTGAAATTTCCCAATACTTTGTTGAGCTACAAGACTTTTTTGCAACAGCTGGTCATACTCCAAACAACACAAACAGTTTGGAGTCTACATCGCGTCATCTTGAGGATCATATTTCCATTATTGCAGCATTCTTGGTGCTTATGGGCATTCATGTTCAACAAAATGTTGCTGAAAGAACATTATGCATCATTCTCGAAGGAATTTATGAATCACTTGGAGAAATGTTGGCTGAAATAATGCTCCAGGTAGAAGCTGATGAGAAGAAGTGCATGGTATAGGTGCACATTCTGTATCACAGAGAGGAAGGCTGAGGTAAGTGATGATAATGAATTGTACTGTAACCTCTTTGCAAGCTGCAAACAAAATCATTAATACAAGTTATGCACAAACACTTTGTGAATTAACACATTTTGTTATTTTGATTTTTTCCTATTTGAGGTATGACATACCAGCTGCTCTGTTGATTGACATGCGGGACTTAGGATTTAGCTGGATGGCCATATCGCGAATGTTGTCTGTAAACGTTCGAACACTGTACAACCACAGGAGACAACTTGGTTTATTGGACTATGGGAGTTTCACAAACATTTCAAATGATGATCTTGATCGTCTTATTACTGAGGTTCTTCAACAAACCCCTGGATCGGGAGAGACCTACATCACTGGTAGTTTGAGAGGAAGAGGGATCAGAGTTCAGCGATGGCAAGTGCGAGAGCGTTTAAGAATAGTAGATCCAGTGGGAAGAGCTTTAAGAGGACGAAGGGCTATTCAACGGAGGGTCTACAATGTCTCTGTCCCAAATCAACTGTGGTAAGTGTTTTGTAAATTTGGAAAAAATACAGTTATTATTCCCTAGCTGGTAAATTTTAAGCAAGAGGGATGTATAATAATAATAATAATAATAATAATAATAATAATAATAATAATAATAATAATAATAATAATAATAATAATAATATGATAATAAGTATTATTATTATTATTATTATTATTATTTTAAATATCATCATGAAAATGTGTCAATGCAACATTTAAAAAACAACAGGATGAAAAAAAGCATAATACTAAGATTTTTTTAATTAATTAATTATCTATATATATATATATAGACAATCAAAGTTAAACTTTGATGTACATCCAGTGTGGTTTATAATAATAATAATAATAATAATAATAATATTCTTATTCCAGGCATATTGACACAAACCACAAGTTAAATCCATGGGGATTTGTGTTTCACGGAGGAGTTGATGGCTATAGTCGCTGTATTACCTACCTGAGATGCTGCACAGACAACAAAGCATCAACTGCCTTGCAACTTTTCCAAAATGCTGTGAATCTGTTTGGACTCCCACATCATGTCAGGGGTGATGCTGGTAGTGAGAATATTGATATTGCAAGGTTTATGATTGAGAATCGAGGGGCAAACAGAGGAAGCTTTATGGTTGGTTGTAGTGTTCATAATCAACGCATCGAAAGATTGTGGGCAGAACTTAACAGGGTGGTGTCATCTTATTTTAAAGATCTTTTCCTTTTCATGGAAAATGTTGAAATTTTAGATAGCAACAACCCACTTCACACTGAGGCTCTTCACCATGTTTACCTTCCAAGAATAAACAGATCTGTGGATGAGTTTGTAAGCCAGTGGAACCACCATAGTTTAAGGACAATGGAAAGTAACTCTCCACTGCAACTTTGGACAGTTGGAATGCTCCAACTTCCTGAACATCGAGGACTACTTAATCATGCGCATGTGCGAAGACCTTATGATCATCACCAGTGTCATCCTGAGTTAATCCCAGTTAATGCCTTGACTGATGATGGAAATCATGGAATAGAACTTTTTGTCACAGCATGTAACCTGCTTCAAATAAATACTTAGTCTGCTGTGTAATTTTGTTTATGTTTATCATATTGTTATAGTTAAGTTATAGTGGTGACAGAAAAAAGGGCATTATCATGTAAAATTATGATATAAACACAAAATACACTTTTCTTTCACTTTGAACCATTGAATGTTATCACCATATAAACAGTGTATATTATACGATGTACCACTGTGCACTTTGTATTAGTTTAACCCTGTTGTTAAAGGTGAAACCTGTATTTTTCAAAGTTATTAAATACATTCATTTTGTGTAGTTTCGTGTAGTGTCATTTTGTAACTACAGTACAGTATATAAAATTAGAAAAACTTCACACTTAAATTCTTGGATGCACAAGTCTCACCACTGTAGACACTAAAAAACAATAACCGAGTGCATAAATAGTAGGATTAGAAAAACATTTATTTGAAAGAAGGCCCTACAGAGCCTATATAAAGAAGTATCAATCCTGCCATAACAATGGAACTGGTGAACATAGTTGTTCAGGTTAGAAGACTGGAAGATATAGCTTGAAATACATCTTCAAATGTAACAAAGAACTTGGATTGTTTGTATTGTATGTTTTTGTTGATGTGTTTGTTACAGTAAATACAGAATTTTGGTAGCAGGGAATAACAAAGTGAAATAACAGCAACAGCATAAAAACATCAACGTAACTCAAGCTCTACAAGCCTTCGACAATTTTACCTCTCACGCTCTTCCAAATCCTGGTGAATTATGTATGGCAAAATCCATGTCAGATTTGAAAGCAGTGTACACTGCATGAATTGGGATGCGTAGAATATTTTCGCAAGTATTGGCCACTGGAAATCGGGAAGAGGTAATGAACTCAAGACTTGGCTTTGGAGAGAAACCCAGTGCTGGAATGCTGTCACATCCAGTGAAGAAAACAAGAACATCCTCCAGAGAGACATTGTTTTCAACTGTAAAACACAAAAAGAAAGTACCACAATTAAATGACGACAATCGTAAAATGATACCACTGGAGTAATGCAAAAGTGTTGTAAGAGTAGTTACATTTGAAATGGTTGCTCATAATGTCATAGACAACACTAACAACAGTTTGTTGAGTGTAGATAGCCATTTAGCAGCAAAAAAGTTAGGAGTTGGTAAAGACCGTAGCAAATAATCTTTTTCCAAGTCTGCTGAAAGCATATACATGCTATAATTTGTAGACAACAGCCATAACAACAAGATATGGTGATGAATGTGCATGTATTATTTTTTTTAATACTTATTATTAATAAAGTAATAAATATTAATATATATATATATATATATATTTTTTTTTTTTTTCCAGTCAAGTACCACTATGTTGGAGCTAAAAACAATTTAGAAAATAATGTCTTGCATTAAAATACTGTGTAAAATACCAAACTTACTTTCAGCATCCTGAAGATAGTCTTGCCAGAAAGCCAGGGTACGGCACTCTTCTTGGAATGCATTACTCCCTCTTTCTGAATGAATGATTTGGAAGAGATTCTCCACATCATTTGCGGTTAAGGCCTTTTCAGCCTTCACAAAAAGGCACTTCAACTGAACAGTATATCTCTGGAGAGCATCTAGGACACCCAGAGACATTAAGCCATCTCTGAACCTAATAAAAAGGAAACAAGTTGTAATGTGTACTTCATGTGATTTGAAACATGTAGCAGTAGTATTATTCATGTTTAATTAGGTGAGGTTCCACAATGAATTCCAGGCAACATAAAGTATACTTTCACTTGTACTGGTGCACTATAACATGGAAGTGGAGGTCAGTCATTAAATGTTTGTTTGAATATGCTTTTCCTCTTTTTTTCATATGTCTGCTATTTTACAGCCACAAAACTATATTTCATTTTTCTGACAAGGCACAATTACATTATGTGTTCAGATATAAACATACCTTTCAAATGGTGCACGGGTCCGCTGAAGAACATACCAGTGAGCCAGATCCAAAGCAGTCTCTTGCTTGTTTTCCAGTGTTATGCGAACATTGTGACCAGCAAGACTGATTAAGCTGGCTGCCTGTGCAACGGCATCTTGTAGTTGTGATTCAGTCTTGGCTTGTAAGATCTAAAAACATTAAAATAACATTGTTTAGAATGAAGATATACAACTATTAGCTTTAACTTCAAGGTTAATGAGTGCATGCAAAAATAATAATTTGTATCAAAATACAATACAATTAAAGGAAAATATGCCTACCGACTGCACCTGTGACCTTGTTTCTTCATCGGCAATATCTTCAGTTTTGACCTTCACATTGTCAGGGCCCTTTTGAAGACACTCATACATAAGTTCAGACAGGAAACATGGACTCTGCCCCCCATGGGCAATTGACATTGCCATGATCTGGCCAGCATGGAAGTATGCATTGTCTTTCATCACTGTTATCAAATGAAAGTAAAACATTATGTCAAATGGGTACATTGAAAAAAAAAAAAAACACTTTTTTTCACAGTGTCACCTATCTGTGTGAGGTTATAAAACGTTTTTTTTAATCATAGAGTGAACTTTTAAGCATTAAAAGTACAACAACAGAAAGAATCCAAAAAAAATCCTTTAGTTGACAGCAATATTAATTTTAAGTAGAGTACCTTTGGAGTTGCATGTGAGGACTTTAGCATTAGATGGCCCCTCAAAGATGCCAATTTTGTCCTTGATTTCATGTAGACAGAGTCGGAAAAACTCCCGAGTAGGTCCTCCATTGTCCACAGCACCCTCAGATGTTCCATAGTCATCTGTAAACTTAACATCCACCTTCTTCTCGGGTGAAAAATTGGATCTGCCCATTGCTCTGGATGTTCCATCCCACACATTTCTTCTTATGATATTAAAGCGTACAGTGCTGTCATTATTTACTCTAGAAGCAATTCGCTCCATTATTCTCTCTAAAGTCATCTTTGAATCACTGAAAAAAATAATAAACAATAAAACAATACAACATTGTCAAAGTTATTGCTATGATGTATCACAACTAAAAAAAAATACATTTTTAAAATAATATATCTTTTACTGACCTCTCATTTGTGCTGGACTCTAAGGACCTTGAAATGGCTTCCTGGAGATCAGCGTCATCAGACAGGTATTCTTCCTCAAAGAGGTCAAGGTATGTACTAAAAAATGTAATATATCAATATTTTATAATGGACATTGTTAAGGTATATATATGATGTTAACACAAATAGCTGCATTACCACAGGACAAATAACTTCCTTGATGGAATAATACATTGAATGATCTCAAATGGACAGTCTATTAATTGAGTGCAGTTGCTTTCAAAACGGTTCTGTGAGCACCCCCAACATTACACATTTATCTCATCAGCTCATTAGTAGAGCCAGCAAGACCTGAAATGGGTGTCAGATAAGAGAGACCTACAAAATGTGCAGTGTTGGGGGTGCTCACAAGACTGGTTTGAAAACCACTGATTAAGCAATCTAACACAAAATTGTATTGTAAACAAGGACTACTGACATTAAACCCTGACCATAAATGTACTGTATGAAAATAAAATGTACCTGTAAGTTGTGCTGGGTGCACTGGTTTGGGTGGGGCCATGGGATGCCACAGAGGTGTTGCTAGCAGAGAAGCATGGTGTGTGTCCAATGCCACTGCTAGTGGGACCGGTTGAAAAGCCGTGGGTGGAGATGGCACTGGAGATGGCAGATGTTTCATTAGACATTGTATGAGTCTCATCAATAGTAATGGCAGCAGCACCAGTAGACATGGTGAGGTTGTCAGCTGAGATGGACGGTGCATTGGTGCAAATATCTTCAGTGTCAATACACCAGATAACTTCATCTCCACCGGAGATGGAAGGGGTATTACTGGAGAGAGACTGGACCTCAACAGTAGAGATGTCTGAAAAAACTTCTTTGGAAATATCAGGCACACTAACAATGACTGTAAGAACAAGGAAAAAATAGTTGGTTAACATTTAATTTTTGATTAAGTTTTCTCTTATATGACAGTGTAAGTGACTAAACAAATTTAGGGCTTCAACATTCAACATTGTGTAGTAGATTTAAAAAAATGTATTTGGATGTAAATAAAAGTATTTACCACATTTGTCAGGGTCCAATGTTTCTATGAAATCATTCCTGTTTGTGTTGCTACTGTCTTCATCAGAACATGACTGTCAATTGAAGCAAATAAATACCTTTATAAATACCTTTATAATAATAATTTTAATAACTTTATGCTTCCAATATATTAACATTAAAACAATTTAACAAATATTGTATTGTCACAACATACTACAAGTACCAAAGTAAAATACAGTATTGTCATTGTCACCTGTTACTGCATATACAGTACTGAGCAAAAGTCAAATACACTACTTTCATTCCCAAAATGGTTTTAAGCCAATCTAATCTTAATGTTTTGCTTTTGTGTGTCTTTTTTTGTGTGTATTTAATATAGGAATTATTGTTTACATTTCCAAACTTTTCTTTTGAACTTAATTGTGATTTTTGTATGCACAAGGGTCTGACAGCATCCGGTGCCCCACACATCACCAAGTCCATTTGTGACTGGAGAAACAGAAGAAACCATTACAGACTAAATCCAGAAGAAGCAAACACCCTTGTAAAGCTGCAGTACTGTGAAAACTTTTAGTCACTCCTGTAAAAATGCTGTAAACGTAGGTTGCTTGCAAAAATAATGTTATGAACAGATGTAATTTATCAATTAACTTCTAGTAACTAAATCATATCAAAGTTTGCTGTGACCACTTTTACACTTGCAGGTAGTTTTGCAGGTGAGTTTCTTTAAGAATTTCGGAGACATTGTCACAGTTATTCTGGATTTTGTCTGTCTCAGTTTGTACTGTTACTACATGTAATCACAGACGGACTGGATGATAAGTTCAGATTTCTGTGTGGCGCAAACCAACTGTTGTCAGACTCCTCGTGCAAATACTAGGGTGCCTAAGACTTTTGACAATACAGTACATTTCTTGAAATCTTCAGCAGTACTTACAGATTCTTTCTCTTCACTTAAAATGACCTTGTCAGGCCTGACATAAATGGACTTTTGATGAAAAAGTTTTTTCAGAAGGTCTCCACCTAAAGTCTGTTTTGAAGTCAGGGATGGTTCCACTAATTTGTTGTGGCACGGCATCAAGATCTGTAATCTAACAAAATAAAAAGCACACTATATGTAAAACTTATTTTGAAGCTACAAGACCACAGACCACACAAAACTACATGGGAAGATTTTAGCTTCAATACACCAGTGGTTCTCAAAGTATAAAGTTAAAAAACAACAACAACAACAAAAAAAAAACATTTAAGTACAGTACATTTTTATTTAACTTTTGGGTACAACACATTTTGATTTAATCATTATTTAATTTTATTTACCTATTTGTAAGCACAGTGCAGTTTTAATGGTAATGTTCAAACAGTGTATTTACAATGCTAAAGTGCCTGACAATAATACATATTCTTATTAGCAATAAAACAGCCTCATTTTTGAACTGTGCAGAGATTTATCTAAATAGTTAGGCCGACTATGCTTCTGTATTTTAATGCTGGTCATTATGGTGGTGCTTGGAGAGCCAAATATTTTCTGAGGTGGTAGTTAGTATAAAAAGTTTGAGAACCACTGCAATACACTGTTTGTCTACACATACAAATTTAGATTGTGTCAGTATATCAGTTGGTCAGTTGAACTAAAATTAAATTAAACATATATTTAACTTTAAAGGAGTGAGATATTTACAACCATAATGTAATGACAAAAATCAATATTGTGTGTATTTTGGTACATATCATAAGGGATATTTATCAAAACACTCAAAAGTAACCTTTCGTAGCATTACTGCAAAAATACAAATTATATAAAATAAGTAACAAATGTGATTAAACACAGCGAATATTTACCTGCATCCCTCCACAATTGGCTGGAAGGCCGCTGTTATTGTCTGCAAAACTTTGTCTGCGTCCCAGTCACAACCAAATTCCAAGGCAGATTTTATATGTCCTTTTTCAAAAAGCCAAGCTTTCTTGGCACGCCTTGGCACATTTGTAGATGTATGGTCTGGCAGGAGAATGACCTTTTTGGTGAAAGACTGAGCCACTGGACGTAAACTGCCTAGCGCCTGAAACCTTAACATTAAAGAAAATCAACCTATATTCCATTAAATATGTATGTACTTTATATTAAGTTATCTTTTCTGTTTACAAATTGGGAGCTGTGTTAAATGAATTTTTTGTAAACCATAGTTTTGTTATTAATAGTATTATATTATTATTTATTGTTTTTTTTTGTTGTTGTTTTTTTTTTTTCTGGTTTATAGTCAACATTTGTGCGCAACCATACTGTCATTAATACAGCAGTGCAATAATCCAAAACAATTTATTCAAAAATTTAAATAAAACTTATGCTGCCTTCACGCCATGTCTACTGAGAGGTAGCAGTAACACCAAAATTAACCTGGCGGCAGTCACGTGGTACGGCCAGGGTACAGCTGCCACTGAACTTGAGGGCTTTGGCGTTGATAGCGTTGCCATAGAAAAACATTGGCTGCGTTCGGAACCGCATACTTCCCTACTATATAGTAGGCAAAAAGCAGTAGGCGAGCGAATAAGTATGTTTGAATATTCAGTATTCATAAAGGAGTAGGCGAGAATTCGTAGGCGAGTGCACTAATTCTCGCGAGATTCGGACGTACGTATACTTAATTTGCGTTCTAATATGCCTACTTACCTACTATACAGTAGGCAAAAAGAGTACGTGAAGAAAGAAGTACGTTCGAAACCTAAAAGAGTAGGCGAGAAATCCCCGGATGTCCTACTGCTTCAGCCCAGATTCTGGAATGTTCATCGATGGATACTTTTCAATCCCAGGAGTCCACGGGAGAGCAATACGTCATCATCGAACGTGATTGAGAACCGCGACGAGGGTGTTTACAAATGTGAGTAACGTTATTACAAACCAAAACACGGTTCCTTGTGTTAAAATCGTATTTGCTGACTTACAAACTGTATATTTAGCTGCAGAGACCAGACAGTAACGTTATAGTATATTGTAATGTTGCTGTAAAAACACGTTTAATTGTGTATAGCAAACAGTAGAGCTCCAGTAAGCACACGTACGTCAACAAAGTGGATTTACATAAGCCATATACATCTTTGATTACTAAATATTTATTTAACAACTGACAGTAAGTTTTGTAAGAGAATTGCAGATGAGCACATCACAGCATGAAGCAGACATCTGAGTGAGTGATATAAGTTATGTGTGTTTATTATGCAGAATTCACTGCTGTCAACATTGCTTTAGTTGAATGTAAATAGTGTAAATAAACACATGTACATAACTAAACAGGAGTTCATCTGTTTCATTTGTCCATTACTGTTGATAAATTGAGGAGCATTTGTGTTGGATAAAAAGCCAGTTAACAAATCAGCAACTACCTCAACATGTGAATGCAGTATTGAATCACAGAGGTAACTGAATCATGTCTGGATGTTACAGGGACAGATGAGACACACGTGTGTTTATCCAGTGAAGAGTGAGTGATGAAGGAGTGCTGCCATCAAAGGCTTTCAGTGAGTATACATTACATAAATTAATAGAACATAATAGAAATCTTAAGTTGTATGTTATTTTATTTATTGTAACATCAAACAGAGTTATTACAGCACTTTTGATTTGTGATTTCTGTGCATTTGCTGCAGAGATTTTGTGGTGGAGCAGGTAACGGCAGCATTTGTGGGAAGAAAGGAACACCTGAAACAAAAACATAAAGTAAGTTCATTTTGTTACTTTAATACAGAAAAAAAAAAAAAAAATAAATTAAAAAAAAAAAAAAAAAAAAAAAAAAGTTAAAATTAATGTTTTTGTATTATATTTGTGCTTCTTTGTATGATCTGAAATGTCTGCAGACTGGTGTGAGCAGTGAGAAAGGAGAAATCTACAGCAGTATCCTGGAAATGGTCCGGTGCCATGGATGAGACCCTCCATCACTCCACCTGCCCTTACTGCCTCATCTGGGCCAGATTTTTCTGTGGCCTCTTCATGTAAGTGTAAACATGAAATGAAATTTGTCAAGAAATGGAATGCTGACAACATGGATTGTAAAATGTTTTACTCTGTTTAAATGTTTCACAGGTAGTCGAGCAGACATAGTGATAGCCAGATTGTCCCGCACATGTTCTCCCAGTCTCGCCTCAAGGTTGTGGGGTTCAGTGGTGTGTCTTCATGGTCTTTCTCATCCTCTGGCTCAACAACATCCATATTGAGAAGAGTGAGATTGTGAAGCACAGCACAGCAGAAGAATTGGCACAGCTGCATTGAGATGGCAATAGGATGTGGTGTTCACCAACTGTAAATACATGATTGTTAGATCAATAAGTTTGAATAAAGCTCTGTTTCATCTGTTGTTGACTTGTATATTTATGTATTTATTATGATGCTTTTATTCCTTCTTTGACTCATTTATTCATGTTTTCTATTGTTGTCAATACATAAAATATACATATATATTTTGTTAACTAATGCATTAATTCATTGCTTAACTGAAAACTGATGGATTCAAATCAGCTGCATTTGTCGAGTGTATATTCATGCATAGCTGTGTCAAAAAAAGGTTATATAATTAATTATTAGTTAGCATGTATCTTTATTATTGTGTGTAAATGTTGGGGTGGGCTAGCAATGCAGTTCATTATGGTTTTTATCTTAATTTTTAAGTAGTAATACATTTTTCAAATGCGAGATGTTCCAGCAGCTGCCTGATGTCTCCTGTGTGCAGACAATGCAAACGTGGAGGTGTGTTTTAACTGTACTTGGTAGGTCGGGTTATTGAGTTACTGATGCTATGAGGTGTTAGTCCCTCTGTCACTCTTTTCATTATTATTATTATTATTGCTTATAATTACATATAAGATTTGAAAATATGGTTGTACCTAACAATGGACAACTGTAATGACAAAAAAAAACAAAACAAAAAATCAGAAAACAAACATCATGCATTCATCATGGTATGAGATTATATACACAGAAAACAACAACAACAACAACAACATAATATCAAGGTTAAATATCTAAATAATTCACCACGGTGCTTTTTTAGAAGCCTAGTGGATGCAACGACAGTTAAATTCAACAAGAAAAAAAGAAAAGAAAACAACGGAGATTTAAACCACTTAAGCCAATTTTACACATAAAATGAAGAAATTAACTACATATTAAAGATTTCATCTTATACGTTTTCTTATAAAATAAAATAAAAAAAGAATGGTTATACTACAATCACAATAAAATGTAAAATTGTTTCTTTAACAAGACCACAAAATTAGCAAATTATCAACATCAAAATATTTACGGATAGATCAAACCTGCCGCTTTTAAATTGTTGCGCTTGTTATGAGCTCGTAGATCACATGATAACGTAAACATGGCGGATGACGTCCGAATTACATTCATACTCAACGAGATTTGGCTGTAAAGTACGTACTCTTTTAGCGCTCGTTAAGTAAGTACTTATTGAAATTAAGTACCTACTCAGTGAGTATGCGGTTTCGAACGCAGCCACTATTAAGATTAGAGTAGAATGTCACGTGTTGTCATCTCGGAATTACAAGATGGCGTGAATGCAGCATGCCTCATAAATGTATTTGAAATGTAAAAATTTAAAATTGTCTACTTCTGAAATCATACCTAACATGTGTCGCTGATATTTCTGGGTTTTGCTATGATTATAACTGAAATAAAATTCTCACCACCTGTAATTCTCTAATTCATTCTGTTCTTATCTTTTATGTCTAGCGCCCTTTCGAGTGAAGGGGCGGAGATTGTAGATAGGTGCTGTAGGTGATCCCTGTGATGTAGAAGGCATGTTTCCTTCTGTAATGGTTGCCTGATAAGCAGGAACTTCCTGGCCTGTTAGGTTCACCGCATTCACTCTTCCGCGATGAAACAGCGAACTAATTTCTTCATCAGTAGAACGGTGCTGAGTACGGTTACCAGTATTTGGGCCCGTGCATGCGTTCGCCAGGGTGGTAATTAAATCATCATTACTTAAAATTGCCGCTACTAAATTTCGTGCGGACTGGCTCATTGTTCAAAATGTGTCTAAACAATCGCAAATGAATAACACAAGATGGCGCTGATGACATTAGATTTCCTTCAATAGCTACATGTTTCATTGTATATATATATACAGTGGGTACGGAAAGTATTCAGACCCCCTTAAATTTTTCACTCTTTGTTATATTGCAGCCATTTGCTAAAATCATTTAAGTTCATTTTTTTCCTCATTAATGTACACACAGCACCCCATATTGACAGAAAAACACAGAATTGTTGACATTTTTGCAGATTTATTAAAAAAGAAAAACTGAAATATCACATGGTCCTAAGTATTCAGACCCTTTGCTGTGACACTCATATATTTAACTCAGGTGCTTTCCATTTCTTCTGATCATCCTTGAGATGGTTCTACACCTTCATTTGAGTCCAGCTGTGTTTGATTATACTGATTGGACTTGATTAGGAAAGCCACACACCTGTCTATATAAGACCTTACAGCTCACAGTGCATGTCAGAGCAAATGAGAATCATGAGGTCAAAGGAACTGCCTGAAGAGCTCAGAGACAGAATTGTAGCAAGGCACAGATCTGGCCAAGGTTACAAAAAAATTTCTGCTGCACTTAAGGTTCCTAAGAGCACAGTGGCCTCCATAATCCTTAAATGGAAGACATTTGGGATGACCAGAACCCTTCCTAGAGCTGGCCATCCGGCCAAACTGAGCTATCGGGGGAGAAGAGCCTTGGTGAGAGAGGTAAAGAAGAACCCAAAGATCACTGTGGCTGAGCTCCAGAGATGCAGTCGGGAGATGGGAGAAAGTTGTAGAAAGTCAACCATCACTGCAGCCCTCCACCAGTCGGGGCTTTATGGCAGAGTGGCCCGACGGAAGCCTCTCCTCAGTGCAAGACACATGAAAGCCCGCATGGAGGTTGCTAAAAAACACCTGAAGGACTCCAAGATGGTGAGAAATAAGATTCTCTGGTCTGAAGAGACCAAGATAGAACTTTTTGGCCTTAATTCTAAGCGGTATGTGTGGAGAAAACCAGGCACTGCTCATCACCTGTCCAATACAGTCCCAACAGTGAAGCATGGTGGTGGCAGCATCATGCTGTGGGGGTGTTTTTCAACTGCAGGGGCAGGACGACTGGTTGCAATCAAGGGAAAGATGAATGCGGCCAAGTACAGGGATATCCTGGACGAAAACCTTCTCCAGAGTGCTCAGGACCTCAGACTGGGCCGAAGGTTTACCTTCCAACAAGACAATGACCCTAAGCACACAGCTAAAATAACGAAGGAGTGGCTTCACAACAACTCCGTGACTGTTCTTGAATGGCCCAGCCAGAGCCCTGACTTAAACCCAGTTGAGCATCTCTGGAGACACCTAAAAATGGCTGTCCACCAACGTTTACCATCCAACATGACAGAACTCGAGAGGATCTGCAAGGAGGAATGGCAGAGGATCCCAAAATCCAGTTGTGAAAAACTTGTTGCATCTTTCCCAAAAAGACTCCTGGCTGTATGAGATCAAAAGGGTGCTTCTACTAAATACTGAGCAAAGGGTCTGAATACTTAGGACCATGTGATATTTCAGTTTTTCTTTTTTAATAAATCTGCAAAAATGTCAACAATTCTGTGTTTTTCTGTCAATATGGGGTGCTGTGTGTACATTAATGAGGAAAAAAAATGAACTTAAATGATTTTAGCAAATGGCTGCAATATAACAAAGAGTGAAAAATTTAAGGGGGTCTGAATACTTTCCGTACCCACTGTATATATATATTCAGACTTTCGTTCCATATATTCAGACATTCGTTTTATATATTCAGACTTTCATTTTATATATTCAGACTTTCATTTTATATATTCAGACTTTCATTTTATATATTCAGACTTTCATTCCATATATTCAGACTTTCATTTCATATATTCTGATTTCATTTTATATATTCTGATTTCATTTTATATATTCTGACTTTCATTCCATATATTCAGACTTTCATTTTATATATTCTGATTTCATTCCATATATTCAGACTTTCATTTTATATATTCTGATTTCATTTTATATATTCTGACTTTCATTCCATATATTCAGACTTTCATTTTATATATTCTGATTTCATTCCATATATTCAGACTTTCATTTTATATATTCAGACTTTCATTTTATATATTCTGATTTCATTTTATATATTCAGGCTTTCATTTTATATATTCTGATTTCATTCCATATATTCAGACTTTCATTTTATATATTCAGACTTTCATTTTATATATTCTGATTTCATTTTATATATTCTGATTTCATTCCATATATTCAGACTTTCATTCCATATATTCAGACTTTCATTTTATATATTCTGATTTCATTCCATATATTCAGACTTTCATTTTATATATTCAGACTTTCATTTTATATATTCAGGCTTTCATTTTATATATTCTGACTTTCATTCCATATATTCAGACTTTCATTTTATATATTCTGACTTTCATTCCATATATTCAGACTTTCATTTTATATATTCTGACTTTCATTCCATACACTCAAACTTCGTATTATAAATATAATTATTTCCTGAACGGCATGCCACACACACACACACACACACACATAAATATAATTATTTATACACACACACACACACATATATATATATATATATATATATATATATATATATATATAAATATACCGTCTTACTGACTTAACAAGCCAATTAATTGGATTTTTTCTTTTATTTAAAACAGCCAGTTAAAATAGATTTTGTTTCTTAACTCTACCAAAATAGAAAATACAGTGTTTTTGAATTTTGTCTATTTATTTTATTTATTTTCAGGTTTATTTGACAGGGACAATGCACATCAATAATACATAAATGTACAATGTGCCAGAATTAGCCAGAAGGCTATATTGTATCTGCAGTCCCTGGACTGATGGTTTCACCTTAAAAATATAAAACAATTAATCAATACAAAATAAATACATACTTTAAAATACATATAAAACTTACACCATTCTAAAAAATGTACATCCGCTTAAGAATTACACTACCAGTCAAACGTTTGGACACACCCTCTCATTTAACGTTTTTTCTTGATTTTCCTGACTATTTACATTG
>NW_026129804.1:0-35225 GCF_022985175.1 Labeo rohita | reverse complement strand
GAATATAGTTAGTTAGCATATCCGCTAACTAATTCTTTACATAAGCTAGCCACAAGGGCAACCGAAAAGCTAAAAATGTTTAACAAAATGCTGTTTTCATACGACGCTATCTGCACTGCAACAGTTGCCTTGTAAAATTACAAACGGGCGCACGTGAAATACATAGTTTTGCGGCAGCTGGCACGGCGCTTCGTTACGTAACTTTCAGCTCACGATAACGCAGTGTGTTCTAAACCTACCCGTGAAAATACACATTTTCTCATTCACAGTTTTAACTTAGAAAACTAAATTAGAGCGGTCTTGTAGCATTTAGTTTATTTTGGTGATTGCGGCCTGATGGGACCTGCAAGAGACCTCGCGCCATCAAGTCACGTGGGTTGGAGTTGATTTTTTTTTTTTTTTTTTTTTTTTTTTTTTTTTTTTTTTTTTTTGCACAGCAGCACTTGATCATTTGCCGCAGTGAGTAAGGCAAGACGGCATACAAGGACATCATTAACTGCGTGCATATTGACTTTCTGTTTATGTTTGATTGAATGTAGTCAAACGCGCCCTATTATTTGATTCCTTGTGTTACAGATAAATAATGTAATCCTTACAAAACTGTTGGCTTTAGTGGTCTACCGATGTGGTTTTGTGTTGTTGCCTAGAGGTCATGTGGCTGATGTATGTTTAAATGCAATTAAAAGATAGCAAATGAAATACTCAAAGTATAAATGTAATCAAGCAGTTGTTTTACACAATTCAGTTAAATGAGAGTTCAACCAAAATTTTAAATTGTTTTATGTCACCATCTTGTTGTGCCTGTATGAATTTCTTTCTTCGGCTCAACACAAAACAGAAACATGAAAGAAGATACTCTGAAGCATGTTGGTAACCAAACAGTTGATGGTAGCCATTGACTTCCATAGTATTGTTTCCCTACTATAGAAAGTCAATGACTGCTAGCAACTGTTTGGTTACCAGTGCTCTTCAAAATATCATCTTTTCCACATAAAAAAAGAAACTTGTATTGAATGGGAAACACTTGAGGATAAGTTTTAATTTTTGAGTGTACTGCCCTTTTAATTTTCATTTTAAACAACAGTTTTAAAGCTTAAAACAAAGCATCAAGCTTTGTGTATCACCAAGCAAAGCAGACTGAAAGCTGGACTTGAGGAACAAAAATGTGGAGTGGAGTAACAGATTTTGTCTCTGTTTAACACATTCTGCTTACACTATATAGTCTGGAGTGCTGTGAATGTAGATATGGTTCATGTAATCATAATTTTTTTTTTTTTTTTTTTTTTTTGCTGCTGTTGTTTTATACTGCTGCGTCTGCAAGAAAACAGGTTCACAGTAACACCATCTTAATTTAAAGAATGGCACATTGATAAAACATTAAACCCAACACTTGTGTTTGCAGGATGGCTTTGACAAAGCTCTTGCTGAGGCAGGTGATAAGCTTGTAGTGGTTGATTTTACAGCCACGTGGTGTGGGCCCTGTCAGAGCATCGCACCTTTTTACAAAGTAAGGAACCAAGTTTGTCACTATATTTATTGAATTGTTAGAATGGACTTATTTGACTCAATTTCTGATTGTAATTCCTGACTTCAGGGCCTGTCTGATAATTCTGTCTATGCTGATGTGGTCTTCCTTAAAGTGGACGTAGATGATGCACAGGTGAGTTTTCTATTATAGTGTTATTGTGTGTGTGCGAAAAAGAAAAAAAGTTCTAAATGTACCCTTTTAGCCCATGATGTACACCACTAGAGGGCAGTAGAATTACATTAAATTTATGCTTTGGATACATAACAATCAAACTTTTGTTTTTGCTTTTTGTTTCTCTGAATGTGCCCCTGCTAGTACCATTCTTGTTCAGTCATATTTATGCGATGCATTTATTTCATTACATGTTAACCTTCAGCTTTTTAACTAAAGTTGTTTACAATACCTATACATAAAAGCTGAAATAGTTTAACTAAAAGTAGTATGATGAGAGCAATAAAGTGTCATAAGGAATATTAAAGTGATGTTGTTGTGTCTTTTGCAGGATGTAGCTCAGTCTTGTGAGATCAAATGTATGCCAACATTCCACTTCTACAAGAACGGGAAGAAGGTTTGTTCTGTTGTCTTTCCTCTGGTTGAACTAATAATAGTTGCATATCAACTGTACGAAGTTACAGATGACTCTCTATGAATATGCTGAGTTTAATATGCTTCCAGTTATTGTCTGGATGATTTAATCTACTGTTTTTTTTTTTTGTTTTTTTTTTTTGTTGTAGCTGGATGAGTTCTCTGGGTCCAACCAGACTAAACTGGAAGAGATGGTGAAACAACACAAAGGCTAAACCTGATATGATCCTCTCATAAATGTTTCCTGTGCAGCCTCAGTTCCAATTTTACAAACAATAACTTTCCACTTATTAAGGACTTTAATTTTCTAGTCATTTTATGCCGATTTTTAGCAGGTCAGAATCTGCCTTACCAAATCTATCCATTTCCATAATGAACCTTTGTATGTTTCTCTGTGTTCACACATAACTCTGATTACATGTGTTTTTTTCAATATCAATAAACACAATTATAGAAAAAATAATGGAGAATGTTCATTTTGTGCTTTAGAAGATTCCAAATTAATGTTGTACATTAAGTCTGTATTTCTCCACCACTTGTGAGTTCATTATCCCAGGCTCTGATATGATGGATGCCTGTTGTTGGCCTTGTGCTCTTTATGCATTGTATTGTTAAAGGTTTCTCAAGAGTGTTTATCCAAAGATTGTTTTTTTGTTTTTTTTTTTTGGTAGCAAAATTTGTTTGTGGCCAGCTTGTAGCGTCAGCTTGTGTTTGCACGGTGGTTGCAATCAGGTGTTTATCTAACAGTTTTTACTCTAGCGTCTTTATCACCAAGGAAATCTTTTAAGTCAAGCATTTTAAGTCAAAGTCATCTCTTGTCAAACAGTGCATTATTTTATGTTGCTCCATGAGAGCCTGTATTGCTAAATATTGTGATTATTAATCCATTCTCAATTATTTTTAATGCACAACTTTGCATGGTTGTATATGTAAGCATAATATCAATATTTGACCATAGGTTTGGGATATGGCCCTTTTTCTTGATTTTAGGGCCACTGCCCCTCCAGAAAATGACCTCTGAAGTAATTAAAGATCATCAAGGGGGAATCTTTTACATCTTGAAATTTCTCCAAAAACAAAAACAGAACCGAAAAGTGTGCAGACTTTGTGTGATCCTAGACCACAAAACCAGTCACAAGGGTCAGTTTTTTTATTTTATTTATTTTTATGTTTTTAGATTTATACAGCTAAAGCTGTTAGGACAGGACAACATTTGGCTGAGATACAACTATTTAAAAAACTTGAATCTGAAGGTGCAAAAAAAAAAAAAAAAGTTGAGAAAATTGACTTTAAAGTTGTCCAAATTAAGTTCTTAGTCATCTTAGTCTAATCAAAAATTAAAGTTTTGATATATTTACTTTAGGAAATTTACAAAATATCTTCATGGAACATAATGTTTACTTAATATCCTAATAATTGTGGCACAAAAGAAAAATGTATTGACCCATACAATGTATTTTTGCCTATTGCTACAATTGCACCTGTACCTAATACTGGTTTTGTGGTCCAGTGTCACATATGTTAGAATAGTTTATGAATGAAAGAAAAAGTCAGAAAGTGTTTTGTTTTGAGAAGTAGACACATTATGAAAACAAAAATGAGACTGATGACAAACATGACAGTAAAACTCACCAGAAATGACCAATGTGTTTAATGCTCAACAAAAGACAGAGACATAAACAAGAACTAATGCTTTCACAACACATAACAGGAGGATATCAGAGGTGAAGGACAATACACTGAAACTTACCGGAAGAAAGTTAGATGTCAAAGTCAATTTAATAATATAACAGTATCCCTGTGTCACGCCCCTGTGGACTGTTTCTGTGGTTTTCCCCAATGTATGCCCTTATTTGGTCTTTCCTGTTCCGTCTTCAATTATTACGTCTTGTTTAATCAATCACACCTGTCCTCGTCTGATTAGTCTGTGTATTTAAGTTTGGTTCTGTTCCCCATTGGTTTGTCGGTTCTTAAAGTATCTTTCGTTGTGTTTGCGTGTGGATTCCTTCCTGATCCTGATCCTGATCCTGTTCCTGATCCTGTTCCTGATCCGGATTATTTAAATAAACTGTATGTTCCTTATCTCCTCGTCCCTACTCCTCAATCCCGCACACGACGCCCGTGACACCCTGATGATTATTTTAGTGGAAAAGATTGATTTAAATCCATTCCTTTTCTTTTTTTTTTTTTTTTTTTAGAATGTAATATGACTTTTGAGATATCAAAATCTGCTAGAAAGTATGTAACTTTTGTCTCCATCTGATACATGTTGTATTCCTCATTTGTAAGCTGCTTTAGATAAAAATGTCTACTAAATGTATAAATGCAAATGTAATATAAAATGAATCTACACTCTAAAAACTGCTGGGTTAAATATGGACATAACCATCGACTGGGTAGTTTTGACCCAGCAGTTGGGTTACTACCCAGATACATATACATATATATCACTTCAGACCATTAAAAGCTCTTCATTTCCTGTGTAATATTACTATTTAATTTTTGGCTTTGTTTTGATAATGTAGTGTAGTATCCATGACAGTTTAGCCCACAACATATCTTTAACTGTATTAAACAGTAATGTTTCAGGCATGTGCTGTGTCTACACTGGAGTACACTGTAGTAATGTTGATTGACATCCCAGGCCCACTTATGTTCTTTATCTTATTCGAAATGAAAACCTTATGGTTTTTGTGGTTTGTAAGCACAGGGAAGAACCTTTCTAAAACAAGCAGGTTGTGGGCAAGGTCAAACTTATTTCCAGTCCAAGGTGCACTGTTATGTGATATTTAAACTTATTTGATTTTTATTTATTTATTTTTTGTTTTGTTTTGTTTTAACATTTTAAGGACAGACTGACACATCCTGATTTTGCAGGTGTGTTCCTGTGTCAGCATGTTTTGGTCATGTAGGTTATAATCCAAATCTAATCATAAACTAACCTTTAAACTGGAGGGAAATTAGTTCCCCAACTCATTCATAAGCCTAATTCTAACATCTCTAACAGCTGTCACACCTGACTGGTTGTCAAATATTTTGTTTCAGGATAAAAAAGGACCAGGATCCTTTATAATACCAGCAGGGTGTGGGTGTTGAAACCATCTTCATTTTATCTTATTCTGTATTTACTGTATTTGCAAAAGGCGGGCACTGTATGCAAAGCATAGGTTACTTTCTTTTTTGCTTCCTTTATTGTCTAAATCATATTCAGCTCTCTTTATTTAGGGGGTTGTAGATCATAAACAGCCTGGGTTGACTCTTTTTCTAGATATTGTACTTAGGTGGTGTATTTGTATTTGTATTTATTTGCAAATACATTATACCCAAGCAAAGTCTACAGTAAGGTAATGCAATTTAAAGATTTTTTTTTATAAATATAGAAATGTACCACTCAGTTGCTAGATTACATTTTGTATTTTAAAATGTAAAAGTTAACATAAAATCGAACATTAAATAATAGTTTTAAGTACAGGCTTATTGTTCTTGCTGTTGTTTACTCATTTGACAACTGTTGCACTTTCTCTCAACCAGCTGTACTGTTATTCTATAACCAGCTATTGTGTAACCATTTACATACTCTCATGTAATTAAAATCTGCATGACTTTGTTTTGTGAAACAAAAAAAAGTTCTCATACACTTTCATTATACTGAAAAATACTGTTATATTCTGTATATACAGTATACTGTTCTTTAAAATTTAATTTGTGTTCCACGAAAGAAAGAAAATCACAATATTTTTTGTTCGTTTGTTTTTTGTTTTTGTTATGACCAGAAAATGGTGTGCCATAAGAAAGAAATGCAATATGTGTGTTGCTGGTGCCATCATTTTCACTTTCAATCTGTATTGTTCTCAAGAGACAGTCAGTTGTTTAGAGAGCAGAGTTTTGTAATGATTTCATCAAATGTTCATAGACAGTGAATTCATTCCAATTATTAATTTTCCTACAGTCGTTGTCAACAGCCATGGTTTCACTGGTTGTAGCGGCTGTATTTGTCCTCCAGGGGTCTCTATTTCAGCCTCCGCAAGCAGCAGCATTCAAAATCATCCCTTCTGGTGGATCCCTCACTCATCATCGAATCACTGAGGCAGCTTTCCTCCGCAAGATGGCGGAGGTGTGCCGAAACGTAGCCACTGCCCGGGGGAAAGACTTCACGTTACCTGTAAGATGTAAAATTTTGATAGATACATAGATAGATAGATTTGGAAACTATACGTATTACAAATTAGCCTATTAGACCAGAACCAATATTTGTAAAATGTCAGGTACCTGTATGCATTTTTTTTTAGTTAGCCAGAACTTCCTTGCAGCATAGTAAATCTGGCAGAGAATTGAAATGACCGCATTTTGTTCCTTTAGATCTTCTTTAGGTTCTCAACCTTTTTTGGGCCAGCGCCCCCCTACCCATTATCCAGGTCCCTCACCGCCCCCCATCAAATAAATTGTAGTCTAATTGTCCTCACTGAATATTAAAGTTGATTATTATTATTTTGTGTTTATAATGAGGACTGTTATTATATTTACAGTAATTCAAATGTATGGGGTCATTATGATTTTTAGGAAATTACTTTATTTCAAGGATGCATTGAATTGATCAAAAACGACAGTGAAGTACTTTTTTACAGTAAATTATTTTAAAATAAGTGTAATAACATTCATTTACAGAGTTTTTAAGCATGTTGGTGGTTTTCATTGCTACAGCTTCAGTGTTGTTCAGACACGGATATATCTTGTTGCCCCAAATTTAAAAAGACTAAATAAAAATGACATAGTGGACATTGTTATTTTGGTGAGTAAATACCACATTTACACATGCAAATGGAAGAAATGGAATATTTCAAAGTTTACTTAAAAAAATCTCAGTACAACCCTAATTCTAGAAAAGTTGGGACATTTTGTAAAATGATAAAATCTGTGATTTGTTCGTTCTGTTTAACTTTTATTTAACTGACAAAAGTACAAAGAAAAGATTTCCAAAGTTTTCACTGACCAACCTAAATGTATTTTGTAAATATGAACATATTTATTTATAAAATATTTATTTATTTATTAATTTATTTATATGAGTATGCATCCTACTCCAAAAAGTTGGAACAGAGGCAAAATAAAAGTGAAAAGGTTATAGAATAACCAAATAAACTGCTTTGAAACACAGCAAGCAGGTGAACTGCCACATGACATTCCTCACATTTTTGATTTATCATTTGAAGTATCATTATCATTAGAAGCAAAAAAGGAGCAGAAAAAAAGCCACATGGGTATAAATTAGGCTATATTTGTGAGCTTTGAATAAACTCTTTAGAAATTTGGTATTCAAACCAACTGCAGCCAATCAGCAAACAAAAAGTATTAATATTAATTTTTCTAAACAAGAAAAAATATCTCTTGCTTTATCGTGTCTAAATGCTTGCTATTGTTTTGACGCAGCAGCTGCGCTACAGAAAGTCAAGCAAACAAGTCAAAAAACAAAGTACTTAAGTCATTGCTAAGGAAATTATACACCGTGAGGTCTAGGAGCGTGAGTATTGGTGTAAACTAGCAGCGAACAGCACTGCTACACTGACCGCGAACAGCGCGACATGTTGTGTTAAAGCACATAGATCCTATTATAATCAGTCGTTCAGTAACAACTGAGCGCGAGCGCTACAGTAAACGGATGCCGCGTTCTATTTCTGCCTGCGGGATTCCACGCGCCTGCGCTACCGACAAGTTGAAAAATAGACATAGAAAGTGCATTTTGATGTATCCAGTGTAGAGACAGCGTTAGGATGTGACAGACCATTTTCTTTTGGAAGTTCCAGCTCATACATCTTTGGTGTAAACTCGTCTTGACCAAACGCCCCCAAGAACTGTTCAACGCCCCCCTTTCAAAAATTTTGCTTCCAGCGCCCCCCGATGCTGTCCAAACGCCGCTCCCATTGAGAAACACTACTTTAGATTATTGTTCTGACCGACAACCAAAGCTCATTAGTCAATCACTAACCAGTAAGATTAGAATGTCTTTTTATTTCTTTTAAGGTTTTAGGTTTTTATGCGCAAATAGCAACATAAACATAAACAGGATTCACGGATTCACACACCGTTTAACAATTATTAATTTTATATCTTGTCACTTTCTAAAGTATACCACATTTAGAAATGTGTACGTCATGAAGAGGCACAAATTCGTAACATCATGCTGATTCTTAGCTTTCTGTGTTAGTCCCTGGTGAAAAAAAACAGCATATGCTGGTAGGCATGATTTGATGCTGGTTTAAGCTGGTCCTTTGCTGGTTTATGTTGGTCCTTAGCTGGTTTTTGCTGGTCCTTTGCTGGTTTATGCTGGTCATGTTGCTGGTCGAGGACCAGCATCAACCAGCTAAGGACCAGCATAAACCAGCAAAGGACCAGCTTAAACCAGCACCAAAACATACCTAACCAGCATCCCAGCATCAAAATATGCCTACCAGCATATGCTGTTTTTTTCACCAGGGGTGTCAGTGTCTGATACAGGGAACCTTTGTGTTTAGGTTAAACGTTACAAATGATTTGTATACAAGTTCATATTAGACATTTTTTTTATAATATTATATCAACAAAAAGAGTAATTATATGAGTACAAATATAATTATTCTCTCTAGTGTACATTTTTTTCTCGCTAGTTTATGAACACTGAATGGATTTTCTGAGGTTATGTAACAATGTTTTCAAGCTCATTGAATGATTACATTCAGTGAGTTGTAGTGTGTATTTCAACATGTCTTCGGATGTTCATTCATGTTTATTTCTGCTTCGCTTGAAGTGAGGCAAAGCGGGAGCGTGCATAAACCGTCACGACACTAAAGAGCTTGAAATTCTTAATAAAACTAGCAGAATTTGAAGGCTGAGACTTCATTTTCTGTTATCAAAAATAACCCCAGTCGTGTCTGTCAGCGTGTTGTCTGTGTCCCTTTGCTCTGCAATGTGAGCTCATATGTGAGAGTTACGGTGCTTTTCCACTACAGCGTCAGATTTGTGCTCAGTGCCGCTGGTAACGCTACAACGGCACTGCTTTGGGTGCTCTTGAGGAATGCGCCACCTTTTTGATGCTTTCATCCGCTCTCAACGGCACTTTCAAGCCTATAATGCACCCCATGAGCGTTTACGCTCAACTTCCATAGGAATGAATGGAAAACGCTTGCTTCGCTCTGCTCGCTACGCTGTAGTGGAAACACACCATTAGCAAAATCTGGAAGGACACTGGACGAGATGAAGCATGGAAAAGCCATGAAGCTCAAAAACAAGCAAATTTTAACACATAAAGAACACCTTAAGGTGCATTGTTTGCACATTGTTTAAGTGTAGAATACGTGTTGTTTACACGCTATCCTTGACATGTTGTTTACATGTTCAAATTTGTGCGTTTTTGAACTTCTTTCTGTTCCATAAGCATGATGCCGCACAACAGACACGTCACATCCATCAAAGTTCAAAGCTAAAATGTTTTGTAAATGAGGCCCACTGTGACCTCATCATTAGTGTCCTAGGAGCTCATGGTAAGAGATCACCGTGAGATCAAATTGTTGACTGGGTAGTTTTGTTTGCTACGATTTTTTTAATGGATTTCTTTAATAGATGATTTTTTTAATGGACCACAAATCACAGATGCTGCTGCTAGAATATTTTGAGTAAGCTGTCTGTTAGAATACCCATTGATCTGCAGTGTTGAAAGTAACACATTACAAGTAATGCAAGTTACGTAATCTGATTACTTTTTTTCAAGTAACTAGTAACGCATTACTTTTTAATTTACAAGAAAATACAAGTTACTTTTTCAAATAAGTAACGCCAGTTACTTTTTTCCCCTTTTATTGACTGACTAATCTCCTGTTCCCATGTTGAGAGAAATCAGAAATACAGAGGCGTTGTGTGCGCTGTGTGAACATGATGATACTGTAGTTGTAGACTAAATGTGAACTTTGCACACAAAAAGTATTCTCGCTGCTTCATAACATTATGGTTGAAGCACTGATGTCAAATGGACTATTTTAACAATATCCTTACTACTTTTCTGGGCCTTGAACGTGTTAGTTGCATTGCTGTCAGTGCAGGGTCAGAAAGCTCCTGGATTTCATCAAAAATATCTTAATTTGTGTTTTGAAGATTAACAAAGGCCTGGACTAACAAGATTTTCATTTTTTGGGTGGGCTAACCCTTTAACCATGCATTTAGTGCCAATTACAAGGTTACAAATTTTATAAATGGAAATTTTCAGAAAATGCTAATGCTATTTTTTTTCTTCCACTCCTCACCTCCAGATCGACAGCAAATTGACTGCAACTACTGTCCAGAGAGCCTGCTCAAGTTCATATTCTTCTCCATTAAAACTATCCACTTTTAATCTGGCTATTATTCAGACTTCTCTTAGCAATGCAGCAGTGGATGGAAATCAGTTCAGTACTGCTCATCATTTTGATAATGAAGATTTCAAAAATGGACGGGACCTCATCACTCAGGGCATAGCAGCTGTGAAAATCAGCATTAAAAAGGGGAACTATTTGTCTGCCCGCACCAGTCTTGGGGCTGTATGTCATACTTTACAGGTATGTTAGTTCTGGAGACCATGCCAGGACTGTGAACTGTATTGAGAAATGACCCCCCACATACACACAAACACTGTTAAGTACAATCTAGTAAACATATGTGTTTTGTGTGTAGGATTTCTATAGTCACAGTAATTGGGTGGAACTGGGAAACACTGCTCCTTTCAGGACTCTCATCAAACCTAAGCTTCCTCTCAATAATCTAGCAGGTACTGTAATCTTCTCTGAAGTTTTAAAATTTTTTATTTTTTTATTTTTTTGTATTTGTATATCTTAAAATTAAAATTCACTTCATTTATCATTTTTATAGTTAACCACCTTTACCTTTGGCCACCTTTGCCAAAAAATATTGTGTAATTTCACTAACACTTTCTGTATGTATGGATGAATGGATGTCTAGGTCCCAATACAAAAACATGTAAAAGCTGTGTTGGGGAAGACTGCAATGACAACATTCTCCCAGACTTACTGCAGCAGAAGATATTAACTTCAGGATATTTCCGTTTGCGTTCCTCATCCAAACCAGCAGGTAGGGAATCTAAACATCTCATAGACTGCCAGTGCTAGATGTTTTGGTTTCCAGGCCAAATATAATGTCATCTTAATTTACTTACTGAAGAATGATGTTTTTTTCCCTAAACAGACATTTGATTTGATTGATAACAAGAGTACACTCTTAAAAATAAAGGTTCTTTACTCAATTTATCAGTGGAAAAAGGTTCTTTAGATTATCAAAATATTTTTCACACTAAGAAAAAATGTGTCACTGTAAGGTTCTTTGGGCAATCAAAACTGGTTCTTCCAATGCATTGCTGTGAAAACCCCCTTTTGGAACCTTTACTTTTGATTAAGAGACTCAACAACATTTCCATGAAAATTGTGTCTGTCAGGGAAATGTAGCCATGGCGGCTTTTTGACAGGACCAGTTCAAAAGAACCCACTGGAGGCATCAATAAGGATGATATCAGCTCAAATCATGGTTACCTTCACCTCGATGCTGCTGAAATGGCCATCAAAGCTACTATGGAACTGCTGGAAGACATCCGGGTGGCCACAGGCAATGTAGCCTTTCTTCGGTATGACTTTTCAAAACCTGTATGATTTTTATTTCTCCAAAGAACACAGTAGAAGCTTTTAGAAGAATGTCCAGACTGTACAATTTTCATTCAGTAAAAGGGAAAAGAGTGAACTATCGCTTTAATCCAGTGGTGCCCAACCCTGTTCCTGGAGATCTAACTATATGCAGATTTTAGTTCCAGCCCTGTTCCAACACAGCTGTCTGTAATTATCAACTACCAAAGAGATTAATAATCTGGTTCAGGTGTGTTTGATCAGGGTTGGAGCTGAACTTTGTAGGATGGTAGATCTCCAGGAACAGGGTTGGGCACCCCTTCTTTAATCTTTCATTCCCTTTCTCTTTCTCTCTTTTTAGATTGATGGGCCTCACTCAGACTTCAGTTCTGGCTTTTGTGTTCGACGTCACAGGCAGTTTGCCTAACTACATTGAAGTGTTCAAGAAAGTGTGCTTCAGTATCATAGACAGCAGGAGAGGAACATCAGAGGAATCTTCAGAATATGTTCTAGTCACATTTAATGACCAGGGTAGGTCTGTTGTGTTTAAAATATAACACATTCAAATAGTTTGACAGCCACTGCTTGTAAAATGGGTGCCCTATGCAGAACTTTGCCTTCATAATTTGATGCCAGTGGTTCCCAACAATGTTTCTGGACCTCTTTTTTTAAGGGATGTAAATAGAGGAAAGGCTTCACTAGGCTGAAAAAACAGCTTTGTTTGAGGAAACAGCTTATCATTTGCTTATCAACAGCTTATCAACAGCTTGGCATTATCAATGAATTCTATGCCAGGGGTGCCCAGTCCTGTTCCTCAAGATTAATGGACATTCATTTCTTTAAGGTTTTTTAAAGGAAGTATTAACTAGAAAGAGAATATTAGAACATGTTTAAGTTCCTATAATGCCATCCTATAGGAGCACCTTTTATATCCTGTACAGCAATGGTTCCCAGACAAAGTGGTTCCTGGAGGCCCCCAATACTGCATGTTTTGCATGTCTCTGATCAAACACACCTGATTCAGATCATCAGGTCATTAGTACAGACTCCAAGCAAAACCACTAGAAGGCAAGCCAGCAACCATTAGCCAAAAAGCATAATGGCTAAAGCTAGAGGCTTTACTCTGTTGAATAAACAGCTTTTTAAGCCTGAAACACACTGCACAATTTATGGCTGTCCCAGATGAAAGATTGCCATTTTTTAATAATCGTGGCGATTTCTGTGATCGTGGCTCCTAATCTGTCCCCAATGTCGTACAGTGAGAAAGGTTCAAAGGTGGCTGTTGTCACGGTCTTGTGACCAAAGATGGCCTGCGATCATTTTCTGGCAGGGTCAGAAATTTTGCCCGATCATCGTGTGGTGTGTTTGCTGCCAAGACCCATGTTTACTGACCAGCCAAAAAAAATGCCACATGAATTTAACGTGAGATGGTGCTAAAACTTAAAACTGCTTACCTCAAGCTCTTCTTCATTCCTCTTTCACTGCTTTCACTTTTTCAGCACACATAAAAACTACAACTGCCAAAGTGTGATTCATTATGCTCTTTTTGTTTACCACTAGCACATGCTGATGACATTTTATTCTTCAAGTAACGTGCGTCGTAGCCTACGAGTCAATAGGTGTCATCATCGTACAGTCTACATGCATGTCGCACTCAAGTTTTTTAGATCCATGTCACACAGTGTGATCAGCAATGATCTTATATGATTGCTAAAAACGTGCAGTGTGTAGAAGGCTTTAGAGGAAACAGCTTATCATTAAATAAATAGACAGCCTATCTGCTAATCGTCAACATGTTTTACACTGAACAATACTTTTGGATTGAACTATTTTTAGAGTTTACACCAAAAAAATTGAGTGTTGAGTGATTTAGTTTTGCACAACTCTGACTGAAATTCCAAAATGATGTTAAGGCTTTAATGTGATTGGTTATTAAGGGACACTTGATCCAAGTTAGCCACTACGCTTTCTCTAATTGTAAGCAAAACAGACCCTCTCATCTCCCTATAGTAAGACAATCTCTGCTCCAAGACCTGAAATGGGAGTGTCAGACAAAGGAGAGATACAAAATATGGAGTGTTGGAGGATCTCCAGTTGTGGTTTGGAGCCACTGCTATAGACCTTCATCTATATGTACTGGGCCTTTGGAGCATGTAGACATATTCAGAAGGATCTGCTCAGGTACAAACCAAGCATCAGAATGGCAAGAAAGGTGATTTAAATGACTATGAATATGGCATGTCTGTTGGTGCTCTGCAGCAGTCTCAGCAGAATGATTTAAACTAACAGGCAATAGTTCAGTTTGGTTAAGAGCAGAAATAGTGAAGTACAGTGTGCTTACAGTAGTACAGTGTAATTCCAGCAAGATACATTGCCTGTTCTGATGACTCAATTTCTGCTGTGACATTCAGATAGTAGGATAGTAGGTCATATTTGATACATGCAAGATACATGGATCAGGCACATTTTATGCTGAAGTTGTACTGTTGGATTCTGTAATGTGTGTATGTTTCTGATAACAGGTTCTGGACCTCTGATAAGGACTGACAATGCAGACACATTCAAAAAACATATTAATTCCCTTTCAGCATCTGATGGTGGAAACTTCTCAGATATGTGCTTGTCAGGACTCCTGGTGTGTGTGTGTGTGTGTGTGTGTGTGTGTGTGCGCTTTTGGACCATGATTTAAACATTTGTTATGTTTGATAAAGTTCACACTGAAATTAGTATGCACATGTTAATAATTAGGTCGACCTTTTCCTTGACTGTATCCATACTAAAATAATGACTTAAAGATAGTTATGAAGTGATTCTAATCTTAAAAGGTTCCTTTTTGTTCTGTTTTCTTGTTTCATGGATATTCAGTTGACACTGACACAAGCTCCTACATCATCAGACATTTTTGTTTTCACTGATGCTTCAGCGAAGGACTCGGAGTTAAAAAGTGCAGTTGAGGCCATGATAGAAAGCACCAAGTCAACAGTGAGTGACTGCTTGAACTGCTTGGTTAATTAATGCATTAGGTACTGTATCATGAATAAACAATGAATAATAATACATAAAACATGCATGAATCAAGATTAACAAAAATGCTGTAAAAATATTCATTGTTAGTTCATGATATATAATGCATTAACTAATGTTAACAAATTGAACCTTTTTGTAAAGTTTTGATTTTAAGTATTTCCTTTCTTCTTCCCACCATCCAGGTCAACTTCCTGCTTGCAAACTCCTTCTCATTGCATAGTGAAAAGGATGTACAGTTGTACAGAGATTTGGCCCATATTTCTGGTGGACAGACCATAGAGGTCACAAACACCACATTATCTCCAGCCAATGCAGTCATTACAGATGCCATCACTGCTGACCTGGTAAGTTCTAAAAATGCTTTGAGCTCACTATATTAACTCCTATCATCACAATTATAAATAAATGACTTTTAATGCACTGTAAGTATAAATTTGCATTATGCAACTATTCTTATCCTAATCTAAATGCTTTGTTACTGTTTTATGCTTTTCCTGGAAGTAAATGTTTGCCAAATGTGTTTCTTGAAGGTGACTGTTCTTCAAATAAAGAGAAGTTCATCAAAGGCAGAAAGCTTTACTTTTGTGCTGGATCCAACTCTGTCTAATGTGAAAGTGTATGTCACTGGAGACTTTATAGTCTTTACCCTCTACAGCCCTACAGGTGAGACAGCATATCTCTGATCAGAATGCTTAATAAATCAGTTTTCTGCGCTTAATCATCTAAGAAGCTCATACTTGTGTAACAGATAAATAACAAAATTAGTGTGATACAGGTGGTGTTTGTTACGTTGTGTCTGTATGTTCAAATGCCCTGTATTGAGTTTCTGTTTCTTTAGTTGCCTTGGTTTCTGATTATGTTCTAGTCTGTTTCTGTGGTTACTGATTATGTTGTTCACTTGTTTCTCGTTCAGTTCTCATTATCTTAATGTAGCTGTCCGTTCCTGTCTTAACACTGATGTTAGTTTGGTGGTGTACTCCTTCATTTCCTTGTGATTCGAAGTTCCTGGCTGTTTCGTTTTTGTTCAATAAATGCAATAAATTGCAGTCACACTCATGACATAAGGACATACCCAAAATGGATCTAGCTGTGGTTCAAATTCTCCTCTTCACCCAGGGAACCATTCCTTTGAGGAACATACCTATGTGTTTTTACATCTAGTTTAAGTGGTACATCACCTAGATGACTCCCTGTGCATCTTGTGGGACTTAATGCGCAAATGAAAGTGCACCTGCCTGGGGAAGGTCTTTGAGGGAACTTCTGCAAGTACATGGAGTGAGTTCTGTCATCATGCGGATCCCCCTTTACAGTGGGTGAGAAGAAGGACAATACCAAACCCCTCGGATTTCCCAAGTCCAGTGCTCCTGAAGCTTTCAAGTGGTAGTCCCAGGTGTGGTAGTACCAGTGGGCTATGTTTAATTTTCTCCAATTACAAGTCAAGACTTGTTCTGCTTTTCCTAGCTGCCTTGGCTGGATCCACTGTGGTTCTTGCCATATTCTTTCTGCTTGGGAGGGATCCAGCTCTGCCCTAGTGGTCACCACCTGTTCAATGAGCACTCCTGAGATCCCCCTCTGGCAGTTCCCTGTAGATCTTCTCCGCCGGCTCCTGGTGGTCCCCATTTCCACAGGCTCTGCCATGGCATTTATATAGCCCTTTCATTGCGTATTGCTTTACAATCATGTGAGGGGGTTTCTCCTCAACCACCACCAGTGTGCAGCATCCACTTGGATGATGCATAGTGTCCCCATCACACCAGCTACAGGTGGAGAGGAGAGAGATCAAAACAGTGGTGCTGTTTGCAGTATATTGTCCCCATCACACAGACCACAGGGTCAGCACCCCCTGCTGGTCTCACTAATGCCTCTTCCAACAGCAACCTAGTTTTTTCCAGGAGGTTTCCCATCCAGGTACAAACCAGGCTCAACCCTGCTTAGCTTCAGTGCGCAACCAGTTTTGGGCTGCAGGGCAATATGGAAGAGACTGTCATGGTCTCTCCGTCTTGTGTAATGTTAATGTAATGTTTTATCCCCACACCTTTTAGGTGTTTCTCAGTCAGGTTCAGTGGCAGATGGTCCTCTGGGCAGCATCCAGACTATTGGAAATGTAAGGAGAGTAAAACTCAACTCTGCCAACCAGACAGGGGTATGGAAGATTAGTGTCAACTCCACAAGCTCCTACACCCTTAAAGTCATTGGTAAACATTTTATTTCTGCATGTGACATGCTGTTATTATTTATTTATTTATTATTATTATTCATATTTATTTTTGTTGTAACCAGTCAGCTTTTTTTTCATTCAAATTCATAGATATTTATTTTTCTTTGCCAAAGCAAAATAAATGCATGCTGCATATTCATCTCTACATTCCTTATATATTTTGACACTCAGTTAGCTAAAACAAAGTAAAAGTATATGCATCTCTATATTCCTTCAATTTTGAATACAGGTCAGAGTTCTGTGGACGTCATCTTTTACTTTGTGGAGATATTTAAGGAAAGTCATGAAGACTCATGGGGACAGAGTTTCACCCGCCCTTTGATTGGTATAATATTGATATCTTCCTCAAATATATTTTTAATACATTAAATCTGCACAAAATTCACATTTTTATTTAATTCCTCCTTCCCAAACACTGCTATAATATTTCTAATAATTGTTTCTCTGATTGCTGATCAGGTCAGAATGCTACTTTCTATGTCTCTGTAACTGGAAGAGATTCAGTCACAGTGACTGATGTGCTTCTAGTTGAAGCTTCAGGATCTGGTGTTGTTAGTGGAACCATCAAATCTGTTGGTGCGACAGAATTCCTGGTCAACATAGACAGAATCCCAGAGTGGGCATTTGTGGTGCAGCTGAAAGGACTATTAAATCACTCATCATTGGTTAGTCAATTCCAGAGGCAGTCATCCACCCATAAAGGATCTAGAATAACCATCACGGTATGAAATATATGGCAAAATGCTGGGTGCACAAACAAATAACTGTAATTTACAACAATTATTAAACAACATACACTTAATTTTCCATTACTGTTTTGTACAAAAAAAAAATAAATAAAAAAAACTCATCATTCTATGTGACAAATAACATATATTTATCATATCTGTTCCTCCACAGGCTCAGTCACAGAACATTATACAGCCTGGAGTCCCATTTAGTTTCGATTTTATAGTGGGCTCTAATATATCTGTTCCTCCACAGGCCCAGTCACAGAACAGGCCTGGCCCATTTACTACACTATCAGAGCCCGTACTGACCAGGGCCAGGGCTTCAGCATGTCTTTCCCCAGCTCTCTGACCCTGGGAACAGGGGGAAAGTGCTCAAGGAAGCGTCAGACTGACTGCACCCTCTGACACAGAGACATGGACGGGCATCACACTCACTATTGAGGCAGAAGCTCCAGGATTCACTGACCTGAATTATGTCACACTGCGAATGACTGTCTCCAAAGCAAATGCTATTTTCAGTGGATGTTACTCAATTTTCATGTGTCTTTCTTTCTTCTGGCTTTTCATTTCCCATTTTGTATGTTTCTAAATGACATTTAGCACAGCATGTAACACATTAATATAATTTGTTGTACATTAATATCTTTACTTTTGAACATGGGGGGAAGTTGAATACATATAATGAATTAAATTAATAAAAAAATTATGCACACAGAAAAATAATTTAAAATAAGTGCTGCAATTAAAAAAGAATTTTATTCCATGGGGATTTTATGGTGCATTATTGCATTATTGCAATTTCACTGTACACCGTACACTTTCTGAAGTATGTGAACAGATGACTAGCTTTGGGACTAGCTTTTGGTTACTAAACTTCTGCCACATTAATGGGTAAGGCAGAACAAGAAGTCTTATTGCACCTTGCGCTAATTCTTGGAAACACTTGTTTCCTCCTGCATCTGTGAACACTTTGACTTCCAGCCAAAAACAAAAGCTATGCTAAAGTGCAGCATGAGAGCATCTTTTTCTTCCAAAATACGGTCAATGCAGTCTACCATCACAAGCCAACAGGTTGGATATATTAATTTCAAAGGGCAGCCCCCATTATTTCTTGCAGTCATACTGTTGTAGGTTTCTCTAACCATGTATTCTGTTTCTCGGAAGAAGCTGCATTGCTATATTTGCAACAGTTTCAAGTGAATGGCTAACACAGCGAATAAGTTTGCTTGCATTTGTCTGAGTAGGGTGAAATCTAAATGGTACTTTCCAACAACCATTATACACAATCTGTGGTAATGCCCATCATGTTTTTGATCTGCAGGCCGATCTCAGATAGAAAGGGAACAGTGGTGTTTGATATGCCTTTAGCATCAGCATCTATCAACTCCACAAGTCCAATATACAGTATGTACTGATGAACTTCTTGTGTTTTTTGTATTAACACAAAATGTTTTTATGTTTTTTTATAACACGGAAGAGTTTGTTCACGGATATGTCAGTAGGGTTGGGAAATAATGAAATTTAGTAAATACTGTATTGCCGATACTGATACTTTTTCTTTTAAAAGCATGGATTTGAATAAACCAATTACACTTTGAAAATGAGCAGTGTTGATCTGACTAATAGTGTTGGGTTCGAGTCCACCTAAGTCGAGTCCGAGTCTTTAACCAATTGAGTCCGAGACGAGTCCGAGTCCAAAATGGGCCGAGTCGGACTCAAGTCCGAGTCCCAAAGGGCCGAGTCCAAGTCGAGTCCGAGTCAAAGGAAACACTACTGTTTGTCAGTATCTTAGCATTATTTTAACCCAGGGGTGCCCAAAATCGGTCCTGGAGGGCCAGTGTCCTACAGAGTTTAGCTCCAGCCCCAATTAAACACACCTGAACCAGCTAATCAAGCTCTTACTAGGCATACTAGAAATCCCCTGGCAGATGTGTTAAGGCAAGTTGGAGCTAAACCAAGGACCAGGACCGAGTTTGGGCAGCCCTGTTTTTAAACTTTACAACTTTACAACCTTACAAAAACGCAATGTCAATTGAAATGTAAGAAAAGCAAACCTCTAGTGGATCTTGCCATTTGGATTTTTGATTTCAGGACATCTCAAAATTAGTGTTCATGTTCTGCGTAGCAAACTTAAAGTCATGTAACAGAAGTTTTGGCTGAATTATCCTGACATATTTCAGAATGAAACCGGTTTTAGAATGTGATAAATTATAGAGTGGGATTTGGCTTTATTCATTGATATAGTTAGTATAAATTCAAGGGTGGGGTTAAAGGAGTAGGTATCTTGGTATCTTGGGCCCTTAACCCTTTAACTGTCATTCCCATTTTTGAACACAGACATAAAAATGCACTATCCAGACTTAAATTTTTATAATTCATGAATGAAAACATTTTGTAATATGATTTTGATGTACAATTTCTGTGGTAATGCAATGTCTGATTTTAAAATGCCTTTCAAAGGATGAATTTTGAGATTTTAAGTTTTGAACTGATATATGATTTCTAAAGCGTGATAGGGAAAAAGGCACCAAAGAAAGTCTTTTGTAGGTCAGAACTCATGTTATGATGTAGATTTTTTTAAGCTACACTCTTGACACATATTAATCTATTACTTTTCCTACATACTTTGTAACACAAAATATGGTAAAATATCTATTTAGGAGTCTTAGACCTCTCCGACGATGTATAGTTTGTCATGATTAGATTAGGATTTATTTGTAATATGATGAAGTAAAATTATTTTTCTTTGAAGCTAGAAACTGCCACCATGTTTAAAAAATAATAATAATTTCAATACAGAAAAAATTAATCAATTAATGTAAGTAAGTTCTCAAGCTAAGGCAAGTAAACACTCCAAGTAGGCCTATTACTTACAAACAAAAGGATAAATAAATATATTAATCAAAAATACAAATAAAAATATTTTTTAAAAATAGTATCTTTTTACAATTATTATTATTTTTTTTACGTAGGTCTATCTAAAGGCCATTACAGAAACAGACTACAGACATTTCTTGAAGTAATAAATATTAAAATAAAACACTGCAAAATCTTCACTGTATACGTTAAATATGATTGTTATTAAAGTTAATAAGTGATTCAGTCAAGAAAAGTGAGTGATTTTCTCTTTTTCTTTGGTTGTTTGATTGATATTTATGACGCGGTCTGTGGCTGCAGGTTTACGCTGCTGTCGCTTTAAGATCTGACGCACAGATCAAATATTTTGACGCATCAGTATTTCTCCCAACTGTTCAGGTTTACTTAAGACATTTACATGAATAGTCTCAAAGACGAGCATATGTGTAGCAATAACAGAACCTATTAGAAGCGAAAGAGAACTCAGCATTCGCACACTGACTGAGAGGCTTTGAGTGTGTGCGCACATAAACCCGTCGGCTTTCAAGTAGCTACTGGAGAAGACTTAAAAACACATGCAAATACTAAATACCACTTTCGTGATGATGCATCGAGTCAGTGACATTTCCGTCAACTTTCTCTGGACTTGGATGGACTCGGGATATTTTCCGAGTCCGAAATGCTCCAGTCCGAGTCAAGTCCGAGTAAAAATGCATCCGAGTCCGTGACAAGTCTCCTAAAAATTGTACTCGAGACCGGACTCGAGTCCGAGTACCCCAACTCTACTGACTAAAACATCATATTCACCTTTGTGGGTATTCTTTGCTTTTCTGAATTCTCAGTGGCACATTCTAAAATGCTTTAAAAAAAACAAAAAAACACTTATGAGCCCAGAAAATTTAATTTAACATTAATCGCTTTCCCCCCACAGAAAACAGTTATACAGAAAACACTTCATGTGGGTTAATACATTAAAAAAGTAATATTAAATGACCAAACTGAATAAACACCTTTATTACATGCAAGCCAGCAAATGAGGCTACTGGGCATGTGCACATCAATATTGTGTCATTTTTGTCACGCTGAACATTTTATATGGACTTACATGGAATTTACAAAACCTCTGAAAATAATATATATAACACATGTAAAATAAATTGGCAATATCTCTAACCATATTATCCATATCCCTTCTCAGGTCCAACCAAACAGCACTGTAGAGCCTGGAATCCCTTTCGTTCTCAACTTTACATTGGTCACTAATGCTGCAGGCAGCATCTACACTATCCAAACCCAGATGGACCACAGCTTTAGCATGTTTTTTGTTTTGATTGTGTAATGCAGTATTAAGCATTGACAGTTTACTGTGGGTGTTAAGTCTACTGTTGGAATGCCGATCTACATTTGAAACCCATGGTCTCTGTGGCTTGTAAGGATGGTGCAACACCTTTCTAAGACCAGCAAGGTTGTGGGGAATGAAGTCAAACTTCTTTCCAGGCCAAGCTGCATTCTTTTATTTTATCTGACAATTAAGCCGTTTAGTTTCATTTAGTTTGTTTTCTAAGGACTGACCATCACATCCTGCACACTTGTGCAGACATGTTCCTGGCTCAGCATGTTTTGTTTGCCTTGGAACAACAATCCTGTCAAATTATAACACAAACCCTAATTATAACCTAACATATAAACTAAAGGGAGTTTATAAGTTGATAACAATGGTGTACAAGTCATTAATTCAGTACTGAGCTTAATGTAATGTTTTATCCCCACACCTTCAGGTATGTCTCAGTCAGGTTTAGTGGCAGATGGTCCTCTGGGCAGCATCCAGACGTTTGCCATTTGTATGATTCTAAATAACATATAGTACAGCAAGTAGCACAGTATTTTAAAATCTTTACTTGTCTTGAACTGTCTTAGGTAAAAAGCTGTTGTAAATATTAAAGAGTTAATGTTAAGGTTTACCATTGAAATTAAACTTTCACTTTCTGTTGTATGTGAACAGGTGTGTTTGGGATTAAGTTTTGTGGCTACGTTGATGTATTTTCATAGTTCAATAAATATTCTGATCTTTTAAATGTTTAATAAAGACAGTACACACAAGAAGTATAGCATTGTGTAAGCTCATATATTGATTTTGCTTTTTACAAAAGCTTCCACTCTCATTCAGTTTGAAGCTATTGAGCTACTAAGCTCAGAGACTTCACTGAACTTCTGTCACATGAGTGATTATAGGTTATAATGTTTTAGACAGTTTGGGAGGATTAAATTAATAAAATTATGTGTATAATTGTGTATTTAAAAATATATATTAAAAAAGGGCATTGCATTATGTTCTGGGAAAGTTTGTTATGGGGAAAGTAAGTTATGCATTGTTATGGGTCACAGTTGTGAAGAAAACCAAGATATGTTTGCTATGGTTAGATCAAACACAAGGTTTATGTATTTTTAAAAGGGCAAAATCAACAATAGTGGTTAACAAAGAATTAATATTCTTCTTACTGACATTGTTACAGCTACACACACAGAAAGGACTGTCATTTAAACAGTCCTTCATTTAAATTAAAAGTGTGTGTGATGCTGACATGATATCACATGTGTAAAGGTGTATAAATATACTGACAGAGGCTGTGCATAAGTTATAGTATGCGCACACAAAATCTTTTGTGAGAATTTTCCAGTTAAATTAAAATGTTAACATAATGTTACAATTGTCTTTAATTGAACATTTTTCTCTGGGAATTCTCTGGGCACTTTGTTTGTTTATAACTGTGTAATTGTATAATATAATATGTATATGAACACTGATCGTGCCCGCCAACACAGACTCAGAGACGGATGTCACACTCACTATTGAAGCAGAAGATTTAGAGTCTGGTGACTCAAATTATATGGCACTGCCACATATGTTCACTGTCATGAGCAAGGTAACTGTTATGAAAGCTGCAGAAAAACAAGAGTATATATCATTAACATTTACCATTCACTGAGGAGAGTATATCGCTTTCTGCATTACTCTGCCTTTGTGATTTGCATATATATTAGAACTTTTTTTGCATTACTCTGCCTTTGTCAGGTAGTTTGACTGTCCTGTAAATGCAGCAGTATCATAGAACATTAATGGTACAGGCATAGCCGGAGTGTCTCTCAGTTGTGGCAATGGCTCTCTCAGCTTAAGTTATGTGATGAGTGCAGATGGCACAAATGTGACTGTGGATTTCTACAATGCTTCCTGTTGTTCTCAGGAAGTAGAGCTGGTATCTGTAGACAGGGTGGGAAATGTGGTCACATGTTTTGCCTCTATAAAGAGCCCTTCTACAACTAATTAGCCCCAGTGGATCATATTCTGTGTCCTTCTCCATGTGTGTTGCTCTATTAGGGTTAATAGTTTCCATTCTGTATAGATGAGAAAAACTCAAGGTCATAAATTAAGTGAACATTTTTCTGTTAATGTGTCAGTTCTGTAAAAAGCACTTCTGTAGCTCCCACCACAGTTAAGCTTTCCAGTCACAACTACATAGTAGAGTCTACATTGTGTTTTTCTCAGTGCCACTTTTGCTCTTTGTTTGAATTGTAGAGATTGTAGAGATCGTGATCTCTAGGGTCCCTCAGACCATTAAAAGCTCTTCATTTCCTGTCTAATATGATGACTATTTAATTTTTGCCTTAGTTTTGACTGTGTAATGTATTATCCAGGATTGACAATTTACCTCACAACTGTCATTTGTCTTGTAATGTTTGGTTTCAGGCATATGCTGTGACGTCTAGACTACTCTGCATTTGACGCCTGCTTATATTGTTTATCTTATCTGCCATTAAAACCATTTTCATGGTCTGTGTGGTTTGTAAGGGCCAAGCAGAAACTTTTCTTACACCAGCAGTTTTTGGGGAATGAAGTCAAACTTCTTTCCAGGCCAAGCTGCATTCTATTATCTTATCTGCCATTTAAACTGTTTCGTTTGATTTGATTTATAAAGACTGACTGTCACATCCTGATTATCCAGACATGTTCCTGGATCAGCATGTTTTGTTGGTTGTAACACAAACCCTAATCATAACCTAACATATAAACTTAAGGGAGTTTCCTTATGAAAATTAACCATGGTTTTATTATAGTAAAAGTGTAGTAACCATGTTTTTTGATGCATTGATTACCATTTGTATAACCATATTTTTACTACAAATACCATGGCTAAATTATGATTAGTGTAGCAAGACCATGTTTAATTTGTGGTTACCATGGTTTAACTATATTAACCATGTTTTTTTTTGTTTTATTTATAGTAAAACCATGGTTAATATTTGTAAAGGTAAGCTGATAACAACGGTGTACAAGTCATCAACTCAGTACTAAGCTTAACTCTTAGCCCAACATCTTAGCCCTCACACCTCATTGGTTGTCAGAAATGTTGTTCCAGGACCAAAAAAGACCAGCATCCTTCTTAAAGGCAGGCAATGTGCAAGGCATGAGTTATTTTCTTTTTTGCTTCCAATTCAGCACCATCTATTTTGGGGTTTCTATATAGATCATTAACCATCTGGGTGGACTCATTTTGTAGATATGGTCATTTAATTTAAATCTGTGATTTAATCAGTGTAAATATACAAACGGAGTCTGCAAATACATAATACTCAAGCAAAATCTACTACAAGGTAATGAAATAATTATCATTGATTTGTGTGTGTGTCTGTGCAGTGTTACATCTACTAAGGATGTGTTATGTTTATCTGAGAAATTTATTACTCAATTACTAGATCACATTTTGAAAATACTTTTAAGTCTCCTTACACTTTCTTTTCTTTCTGAGTGTGAAGAAGCAGTGTGTCCAAACCATTATTCCTATAACCTAATCAATACACTTATTTAATGCCTACCTAATCGGTCCCACTTTATATTAGGTGGCCTATGTGACTACTATGTACTTACATTTAATTTAATAATTTGGTACAATGCACTAATTATGTACATACATGTTTTTAAATTGCACATTTTTAAAAATACCTGAATGTAATTACATCCGTAATTAATTTCTGTAATTACATATATAATTACACTGTACTAGACGGTGCTAAATACCCTCAAACGAAAGCAAAAGCAACTGAAGATCTGGCAAACTATGCAACGTTCTGCAGCGCTGAGCAATGCAGACATATCTGCTGATTTCTTGAACGCAATGGCCAATGAGAAACGTTTTAGTTTGTCAGAATTCACTCACCTCTGAAAGCGCTGGATCGGTTTTTTCAAGTGCAGTTTTGCGCGCTCGTGAATCATCTCATGACTAACTAAGCGCAGACGCGATGTAAATAAGGGATTCATTGTGTAGTTTAGAGAGCTTCATTGATTATAAGAGAACTTGTGAGATAGCGATTAACTGAGATGATTGGCGCTTCTACGTGTTAATAAAGTGAGCGAGCTTTGCGCATTTTCTAGGCTATAATCCGTTCGTTTTTGTATGAATCGTTCGTTTGCAATGTTTCGGGAGGACATCTGCATATTTATGACGGATTATACGCTGAAAGTGCCTTCTCAAATCATCACGACTTGCCTAAAATAAAATATCTATAGATGTAAAACATGTATAAAACATTTAGTTTAAACGTTAAACCTAGATAAATGTGTGCTAGGCCCATATCCAGTCATTTGTGCGGAGAGTGCAAGCTAAAGCCGCTTTGAACGTGGAGGCGCCAGCGCAATCACTTGCATTTTTTTCAGTGGAAACCATTTTAAATATTCCGTCATTTTTGCTGATAAAAGTAAGAATAATACATCATTCCAAACTGTAAAGGGTCTACTTTTATTTGTGTGCACTCACAATATCAACAAAACGTTGCAAACGGTTCTATAAAATAAAGAAAGCAAACATGATGCGCTTTCTGTGGTCTCAACAGGAGTGCTTCACAAAAATGAACCCAAACTCAGCGAATACATACCTCACAAACATGATACATATATCTATAGAAAGCTTTAAATTATAACTTAACGAAATAAAGCAAAGCGAAAACAAAAACTGTTTCATTATGTAATCTGTAAAGATGCATTTCTCTCTAAAGGCGCATCCAAAGAGGAGATGGCGAGAAGAGGATCGGCAACTCCATCCTTGCGACATTGACCTAGAAAACACTAGTTTATTAATGAATAATTAAAAAATCTCCTTTCTACTTCCCCCCCGACACATTCATGGTAATAACTTTTGCCGGTGCTTTGCGGCAAGCTTTAGCCTATTGCATGCGCACAGAGACACTAAACGCCTTCCGAGCCGGTTTCGAAAGTGAAAGCAAAAGTAAAGTCTCCTGTTGTTTCCACCAGGGCGGATTTTTTTCATCATATTTGGTGGATGTCTAAAATATAAAAATAAAAAGAAACCTAAAACAGGCCCGAAGACCGTCCCGCGTCTGAACTATGACGTGAAAACTGGCCCGAATCCCCCCTACCTCCCCCCGAAATTCTTGCCCCCCCTGACTCAAGAGTTAAATGTCGCCCATGCATACCACCAAACCTGTCCCTAACCTTACCAGTATCCCACCTTAATAGCAGCAAAAGTGATTTGCAAAACAATATGGACACAACAAGTACATTGTACTTATTTTTGGATGTAAGTACATAGTAGTAAAGGCCATCTAATATAAAGTGGGACCACCTAATCGAACACACCTGATTAATTAATTACTTCATTAGCAAGGTGCTGCATGACCTAAAATTGGTTATAATAAGACAGAAATCCAATACGTGTATTGTCGGGGCCATCACTTTCACTTTTAATCTTTATTGTTCTGAAGAAACAGTATGCAAACACAATTAATCACCACGAACGTAAACATTGTATTAAAGAGACTTAATCTGCAGGTTTGAGTCACAATGTATTTTTCTACAGAGACACAAATTAGTAATAAATAACATATTTTATAACAAACGTAGCATAAAATGAATTAATTCCTATGATTTTTCCTACAGTTGTTGTGAACAGTGACAGTCATGGTTTCACTGCTTGTAGTGGCTGTATTTGTCCTCCAGGGGGCTGTATTTCAGTCCCCTCAGGCTGCAGCATTCAAAATCCTTCCTGCCGATGGATCCCTCACCCATCATCAAATCACTGAGGCAGCTTTCCTCCGCAAGATGGCGGAAGTGTGTCGTGACGTAGCCACTGCCCGGGGGAAAGAATTTACACTACCTGTAAGAAAATAATAATGATTATGAACTAATTTGCTATACACATGCTGTTTACAAATTGTTTGACTATAGAGCTCACATATTTGCAGAATGTTAGCCAACAAAACAAAACTAAAAGATGGCCACAAGAATGTGAGCCATCACAAGTACTAATAAACTATTTTTGTTTATTGCAAGTATGCCACCTCCAGACAGATAGAAGTTCAGTTGTAAGTAAATTAACTTGCAATATAGATGATGAATTGTATTACATTAGATCAGTCCTCTTCTGAATATGGCCAGAATTATTAGTTAATATGATCAACTTTTTGTCTAATCATATTAACCATGCATTTAGTGGCAGTTAAAAAGTTGCAAAATGTTAACATTCAATTTTTCTACCTTCCACTCCTCACCTCCAGATCAACAACAAACTGACTCCAACTACCGTCCAGAGAGCCTGCTCAAATGCATATTCCACCTTATTAAAACTGGCCACTTTCTATCTAGCTGTTACTCACATTTCCCTTAGCAATGCAGCTGTGTATAGAAAGCAGTTCAGTACTGCTCATCATTTTGATAATGAAGATTTCAAAAATGGACGGGACCTCATCACTCTGGGTGTAGCTGCTGTGAAAATCAACATCGGAAAGGGGAACTATTTGTCTGCCCGGACCAGTCTTGGGGCTGTGTTGCATACTTTACAGGTATAGTTGTCCAGAAGACCATCCTACATCCTACTAGAATTGTGAACTGAATTGAGCAGATTTTTTTCAAACACAGTTTTTGTGTGCAGGATTTCTATAGCCACAGTAACTGGGTGGAACTGGGAGAAACGGCTCCTTTCAGCACTCTCATCAAACCTGAGGCTCCTCTCGACAGACTAGCAGGTACTGTGCTGTGCAGTCATGTATTCATCTCAAAATTGTCCACAGTCACTTAATAATTAGCCACCTTTACAATTACGCACATATTTCAAATAACAATTTTGTAACAATTTTTTTAAATATTTTGTAAATTTGTGTAATTCCACCCTCACTTTATGTATGGATGGATGTCTATAGGTCCGAATACAAAAACATGTAAAAGCTGTGTTGGAGAAGACTGCAGTGACAACATTCTCCCAGAGGTACAGCAGCAGAAAATATTAACTTCAGGATATTTCAGCCTGATTTCCCCATTCAAACCTGCAGGTAAAAACTGATATTAGCACCGGTATAGGTGTTTTGGTTTTCAAAGTCAGAAAGTCCCCGAACAGGAGAATATGATACTTCAGTAGAGAGTAGCGTTGATACTTGTGGAGCCACAACAAATATACAGTTGCATCTCAATAAATTAGAATGTCGTGGAAAAGTTCATTTTGTTTCAGTAATTCAACTCAAATTGTGAAACTTGTGTATTAAATAAATTCAGTGCAAACAGACTTATGTAGTTTAAGTCTTTGGTTCTTTTAATTGTGATGATTTTGGCTCACATTTAACAAAAACCCACAAATCTCAACAAATTAGAATACTTTCATAGGACCAATAAAAAAAACATTTTTAGTGAACTGTTGGCCTTCTGGAAAGTATGTTCATTTACTGTGTATGTACTCAATACTTGGTAGGGGCTTATTTTGCTTTAATTACTGCCTCAATTCGGTGTGGCATCGAGGTGATCATTCTGTGGCACTGCTGAGGTGGTATGGAAGCCCAGGTTTCTTTGACAGTGGCCTTCAGCTCATCTGCATTTTTTGGTCTCTTTTTTCTCATTTTCCTCTTGACAATACCCCATAGATTCTTTATGGGGTTCAGGTCTGGTGAGTTTGCTGGCCAGTCAAGCACACCAACACCATGGTCATTTAACCAACTTTTGGTGCTTTTGGCAGTGCGGGCAGGTGCCAAATCCTGCTGGAAAATAAAATCATCTTCTTTAAAAAGCTGGTCAGCAGAAGGAAGCATGAAGTGCTCTAAAATTTCTTGGTAAACGGGTGTAGTGACTTTGGTTTGCAAAAAACACAGTGGACCAACACCAGCAGATGACATTGCACCCCAAATCATCACAGACTGTGAAAACTTAACACTGGACTTCAAGCAACTTGGGCTATGAGCTTATCCACCCTTCCTCCAGACTCTAGGACCTCGGTTTCCAAATGAAATACAAAACTTGCTCTCATCTGAAAAGAGGAATTTGGACCACTGGGCAACAGTCCATTTCTTCTTCTCCTTAGCCCAGGTAAGACGCCTCTGACATTGTCTGTGGTACAGGAGTGGCTTAACAAGAGGAATATGACAACTGTAGCCAAATTCCTTACCACGTCTGTGTGCGGTGGTCCTTGATGCCTTGACCCCAGCCTCAGTCCATTCCTTGTGAAGTTCACCCAAATTCTTAAATCGATTTTTCTTTTTGGTTGTGCATCTTTTTCTTCCACACTTTTTCCTTCCACTCAACTTTCTGTTAACATGCTTGGATACAGCACTCTGTGAACAGCCAGCTTCTTTGGCAATGAATGTTTGTGGCTTACCCTCCTTGTGAAGGGTGTCAATGATTGTCTTCTGGACAACTGTCAGATCAGCAGTCTTCCCCATGGTTGTGTACAACCAAACTGAGAGACCATTTTGAAGGCTCAGGAAACCTTTGCAGGTGTTTTGAACTGATTAGCTGATCGGCATGTCATCATATTCTAATTTGTTGAGATGAATTGGTGGGTTTTTGTTAAATGTGAGCCAAACTCATCACAATTAAAAGAACCAAAGACTTAAACTACTTAAAGGGGTCATCGGATGCTAAGTTCACTTTTACATGTTGTTTGAACATTAATGTGTGTTGGCAGTGTATGTACAAATCTACTCTATAATGATAAAAATCCATGCAGTGGTTTTTAATTTATCTGACAAGAATATCTCTGATTGAGCGATTGAGGTGTTGTGTTGCTGGATGTAATAATGAACATAGTGGTTGTCATTTACTCCCGACATCTGAGCAGCTGAAGATGCAGTGGATTACATTTGTTTGTGAAGGGAATGCGCCTCCCGATCTACATATATCCGTCTATGTTTGCGCGAATCATTCGTGATCCAGCTTCACTTACAGCAGAAGTGAGTTAAAGAGTTTTTTTATGAATCTTTGTGATCGCCTTTCCTAATAAAGTGCTAGTTAGCAAGTTTAGTGGCTAAACGCGGCTAAGGTAAACAGGCTCCTCTTTCCACAGAGAGAAGAGAGGGGCGGGGCGAGCAGAGCTCATTTGCATTTAAAGCAGCCTCGACCAGAATGAGATGATTTTTGCAGAGCTGATTTTGGGAAGGTAAAAAGGGTTTTGTTTTACACAAATATTGAGAATTTTTAACCAAAGTATTTTATAGACTTTTCATTAAGACCCTAAAGAATCATATCAACCTGTGGAAAATGGGCATCCGATGTCCCCTTTAAGTCTGTGTGCACTGAATTTATTTAATACACAAGTTTCACAATTTGAGTTGAATTACTGAAATAAATGAACTTTTCCACAACATTCTAATTTATTGAGATGCACCTGTATATATTTTTAAAAGCACTATTCAACAAAATTTTAATGAAAATATGTGTCTGTCAGGCAAATGTAGCCATGGTGGCCTTCTTGACTTGACCAGTTATAAAGAACCCACTGGAGGCATCAATAAGGATGACATCAGTTCAAAACATGGCTTCCTTCACCTCCATGCTGCTGAAATGGCCATCAACGCCACAATGGAGCTACTGGAAAACATCCGACTGGACACAGGCGACCAAGCCTTTCTTCGGTATAAGACCTTTCAAACCCTGTATGGTTTTTCCATTTTTTTTCTAGGAACACAATAAAAGCCATGTAGAAGAATGTCCAGACTGTCCATTTTTCATTCAGTAAATGGGAATAGAGTGAGCTATATCTTTACTCTTTCATCTTTCTCTCTCTTTTTAGGTTGATGGGCCTGACTCAGACTTCAGTTCTGGCTTTTGTATTTGACATCTCAGGCAGTTTGTCTGGTTACATTGAAGTGTTCAAGCAAGTGTGCTTAAGTATCATAGACAGCAGGAAAGGAACATCGGAGGAACCTTTAGAATACATTCTAGTCACATTTGGCCAGGGTAGGTCTACTGTGCTTAAAATATTAAATAGTTTTATTAAAATAAGATAAGACTGTTTCAGAGACGCTGCTGGTCAGATGGGTGCCCTATGCAGAACTTTGCCTTCATAGTTTGAAGCCCCATAAATAGAGAATGGCATTTATAGTCTGATGGCACAGGTTAACATTTTTGAAAAAAAGTTTTGTGAGTGATAGAAGTACAGTGTGTTCACTGGGAATGCAATGTTTTTTAACAACATATTGATTGTTTGTCTTTATGGGGGAAAAACCTTTCAGCAGACAAACACTTTCTGCAGTGCCTGCCATTGTAAAGGCTATAAGTCTATTGCCAGCCTATAGTTTTCTGCTGTGTTATATATATTACTTTGGGTAAGATACATGGATCAGGCACAGTTTCTTTTCAAAATGCATTGTACATGTTCTTGGTCTCTGTAATGTGTGTGTTTCTGATGACAGGTTTTGGATCTCTGATAAAGACTGCAAATGCAGACACATTCAAAGAACATATTAATTCCCTTTCAGCATCAGTTGGTGAAAACATCTTAGACATGTTCCTGTCATCACTCCTGGTGTGTCTTTTGGACTGTGATTTAAATGTTCATTCAGCTTGAAAAAAGAACAAATGTTCTGAAAGTTTAGATAGAAAATTATTGTGAATAATTCATTTGTAAAGGTTCCTTTTTGTTCTGTTTCATTGTTTCATGGATCTATAGTTGACACTGACACAAGCTCCTCCATCATCAGACATTTTTGTTTTAACTGATGCTTCAGCAAAGAACACAGAATTAAAAAATGCAGTTGAGGCCATGATAGAAAGCACCAAGTCAAAAGTAAGTGCCTACATGAACTGCTAGATTTGTTACTTCAGTTATGTAACATGTCTTAATATCTACAAAAAGATCTAGTTATAGTTAACATTAGTTAATGCATTGTGTATAATGAATCAACAATGAACAATAATACATAAAACATGCATTAATCAAGATTAAGAAATGCTGTTTTTTTTTTTTGGTTAATTGTTAGTTCATTGCATATGCATTAACTAATGTAAACAAATTTAACTATGTTCTCTCTCTTTCTTTTCACTATCCAGGTCAACTTCCTGCTTGCAAGCTCCATCTCATTACATGAAAAGGATGTCTTGCCAACAAGTTTACTGTCTCTGTCAGACATACAGTTGTACAGAGACCTGGCCCGTGTTTCTGGCGGACAGACCATAGAGGTCACAAGCACAACATTGTCTCAAGCCAATGCAGTCATTACAGATGCCATCACTGCTGACTTGGTAATTTCTAACAATTCTTTGAGTTCACTATATTAACTCTATTATCACGTTTATAAAAGATGTCTTTTATAATTTGCCGTAAATATAAGTTTGCATTATGCAACTAATCTTATTCCAATTTAAATGCTTGTTACTGTCAATGATGCAAAACAAAATTCAATTCTACTGTAAAGTAGCTCTAAAAACAAGACAATACTAAAAAGTCAGTTCATTGTTAATTCAGTCTGGTTTGATAATTGTTTAAAGTTCATTATGTATGAGTTCAGTTCATCTATAAGCTCTGGAGAAAACAGTGATGTCATTATCCAGCTTAGTTTGGTTCTCTTCCAATAGTGTCTGTGCTATAAAGTTGATAATGTTGTCAAATATTAAGTGTGTTTCTCAATATTAAATGTGTTTCTTGAAGGTGACTGTTCTTCAGGTAAAAAGAAGTTCAGCCAAGGCAGAAAACTTTTCTTTTGTGCTGGATCCAACTCTGTCCAACACGACAGTGTATGTCACTGGAGACTCTCTAGTCTTTACCCTCTACAGCCCCACAGGTATGATAACACATAAACCAGAATACTCATTTAAGTGCTTAACAGATCAAATAACAGTAAATAACAGATAATTATTGTGTGTCAGTGTTTGGTTTGGTGGTGCACTCCTTTGGTTTCTTGTGATTCCAAGTTCCTGAGTGTTTGGTTTTATAAATACCTGCTGCTTGCAGTACTGTGGATCTACACCTCTACTCTCCATGCATTTGCAACCACACATGTGACAGTGCCACTCTTAATGTAATGTTTTTGTCCCCACACCATCAGGTATGTCTCAGTCAAGTTCAGTGTCAGATGGTCCTCTGGGCAGCATCCAGACTGTTGGGAATTTAAGGAGAGTAAAAATTAACTCTAACAACCAGACAGGGGAATGGAAGATCAGTATAAACTCCACGAGCTCCTACACTCTCAAAGTCATTGGTAATTTTTGACATTTCTGCCAGCAGGATTTTAATTAATATAATAATATTAGAATTATAATATTAGAATTATAATAAATTATAATATTATTATAATATAATATAAAATAAATATAAATTGAAGGTACATTCTGAATTACAAAATATGACTTTTATGACAAAATATTGTCATATTGTCATTTTGACACTCAGTTAGCTAAAACAAAGTAAAAATGTATGCACCTTTATATTTATTCAATTGTGAATACAGGTCAGAGTTCTGTAGACATCATCTCTTACTTTGTGGAGATAGTTGAGGGAGGCCATGGAGACTCATGGGGACAGAGTTTCACCCGCCCTTTTATTGGTAAAATATTGATATCCTATCTCAAATATGAATATTTAAAATTACTAGAATAAATACAAACTAAAATTTGAATTTGGAAAAAAAACAAAAAAACTTTTTTTCCCCCCAAAGTATTTCAAAGTGTTTCTCTTATTGCTGATCAGGTCGGAGTGCTACTTTCTACGTCTCTGTGACTGGAAGAGATTCAGTCTCAGTAACTGACGTGCTTCTAGTTGAAGCTTCAGGATCTGCTGTTGTTAATGGAACCATCAAATCTGTTGGTGCGACAGACTTCCTGGTCAACATAGACAGAATCCCAGAGTGGGCGTTTGTGGTCCAGCTGAAAGGGCTGTTGAATGACTCGTCATTGGTTAGTCGATTTCAGAGGCAGTCACCCACCCAGTATAAAGGATCTAGAATAACCATCATGGTAAGAACTGTTAAAAATTTTGGGTACGCAAACACAAATAACTGTAATTTATGACAGTTATTAAGTAAAATGTACTTAAAAAAGCTTTTAAATGCTCATCACTTTAAGATAAATAACATGCATGCTCCTTAACAGGCCCAATCACAGAACACTACACAGCCAGGAGTCCCATTCAGTCTCAACTTTACAGTGGCCACTAATACTACAGGCGGCAACTACACTATCAGAGCTCGGACTGACCAGGGCTTCAGCGTGTCTTTCCCCAGCTCTCTGACCCTGGGAACAGGGGGAAGCGCTCAAGGAAGTGTCACACTGACTGCACCCTCCAACACAGAGTCAGGGACGGATGTCACACTCACTATTGAGGCAGAAGCTCCAGGATCCACTGATCTGAATTATGTCACACTGCGACTCACTGTCTCCACAG
>NW_026129803.1:0-35319 GCF_022985175.1 Labeo rohita | reverse complement strand
AATTCTTGTAACATCCTTTTTGCAAAATAACAGCTCTTTTTCTTTCTCCTTTAATGCCTGATGAGTTTGGAGAACACCTGACACGAGATCAGACACCATTCCTCCTTACAGAATCTCCACAGATCCTTCAGATTCACAGCTCCATGTTGATGCTGCTTCTCTTCAGTTCACCCCACTCATTTTCTAGAGAGTTCAGGTCAGGGAACTGAGACAGCCATGACAGAAGCTTCATTTTGTGCTCAGTGACACATTTTTTTTTTTTTTTTCTGTGTTGAAATTGATGTTTGTTTTGTATCATTGTCCTGAAGTAAGGTCCAGACACATCCGATTATAAGATTTCTACCAGAAGCAGTCAGGTGTAGATTTTTTATCTGTTGGTATTTGATAGAATCCATGATGCCTTGTATCTGAACAAGAAAAATAGGCACACAGCACTGAAGATCCAGCAGTATATTTAACAGTGTGCATGGGGTACTTTTTATCCCTATTTGCACCAAACCCATGTGGTGGTTTTGCTGCCAAAAAGCTATTTTTGTTTTAGTTTGATCTGACCACAAAAGCCACTCCCGTTTGAAGTTCCAGTCGTGTCTGACAACTCAATATGCTGGAGTTCATTTTCTTGAAACTCTCCTGAACAACATGTGGTAATGAAGGGGCTGATATTTTTTAGGCTTTCTGACATCAAGATTCAACCTGTCAAGAGTCCAGTCCGGTCTGCCTGCCACCAGAGGTTGCCTTGCCATCATATTGACACTCACACTACACAGACTGTTGCACTACACCCTGGACTACACTTCCCATGTTCCATTGAACAGATTGCACTTCCACCTGCAGCCAATCAGACACACTACAAATACGAGGCCGTCACCATCATTTTGGGCCGAGTATTGTATGGCATTTATCACTTTTCTTGTGATAACTACTTTACGGAGCCACTTCCAAGTTTCCAAGTCTAGTTAAGTTTTGTTTTCTAGTTTCGTCATCCGTGTCTTGATCCTAGCCTGGTTTATCGTCTTGTCTGCCTTCAGTCTGCCCTGGGGACTCATTTATAAAACTCTTCGTAGATTTCATCCTAAAAGTGATCCCCTTGGATTACATTTGCTGATGATTGACCCTCGCCTGTCCCTGGATTACTCTTGTGTCTTGCCCTGTTTGTGTCTGTTTGCTGATGTCGACCCTGTCTGTTTATGACCATGTCTCTGTCTCAGTTCAATAAAAGGTTGTGTTTGGATCCGCCCACTTCAAGTCTATTTCGCTTCGTAACACAACTAATCTCTGCAGTTCTCCAGCTGTGATCCTTGGAAAGTCTTTGGCCACTCAAACTCTCCTCCACACCGTGCATTAGGATGATATAGACAGACATTCTTTAACAGGCAGATTTTTTAACATCTTTAGTTGATTGGAATATCCTAATTATTGCCCTGATGGTGGGATTGGGGATTTTCAATGCTTTAGCTATTTTCTTACAGCCACTTTATATTATTTTGTGAAGTTAAACAATCTTTTTCTGCACATCAGAACTATTATTCTTTCGTTTTACTTTTTATAATGGATGATTAAGGGAATTAGGCCTTTGTGTTCCTCATATTTATCCATAGGACGTCATGGCTGGACAATTTTATGCTCCTACTCACCTTGGTGTGCTAAAAAATGTAAGTATGAATGGGAGTATACTTCAGAGAATTTTTTACTCTTTATATATATATATATCAATTTCAACTCCACATTCAACTCCAGTCATATGGACCCACTGCTTTAAACTGTAAGCCCAAATGTTATCATAACTTGGCATCATAGCTCTAACAAATATGCAATTATTATTATTATTACTATTAATTATTTATTATTATTATTATTTGTAACACAGTTGGTAGAACAGGAAGAACGAGGCGGGAACCGGCGAACATTTAAACACTTAAATTATAAAATAAACAAACACAAAAGTAAGGCGGCAGCCCCGCACACAAAATAAAGTGCAGGTCCGGTCCTCTCTCGTCTTCCACTGTCGTCGCTCCTCCTTTTATGCTTCCGGAGCTCCTCCACAGGACTCGAGATCGGTGAGTGGCACAGGTGTCGCTCATTATCATTATACTCCACCCCACTCGTTACATTAGTATTATTATTTATTGTCTGAAGAAACCAATGAAACCATACTCGGGCTGGCCAATAGAGCTACAAGTAATAGGTGCAACTTGGCCTGCTGTGCCCTGGATAGAACTTCTGAGAGCAGAACAGTCAGAGGAAAGGTGTACAGATGCAGCTTTGGCCACGTCTGCACCTTGGCATGCAGCCCTAATGAACTAGAGGTATGAGAGTAAATCAGACAAGACAGTGGGTCGACTTCTCAGAGGCAAAGTCTACTTTTGCTTGCCTGTACATCTGCAATATTAACTCCACCACCTCCAGATGGAGTCTCCATTCCCATATTTGAAAGTCCAGGAGTGTAAATGATCTGTCCACACTAACACATGGTAGCCCCAAAGCCTCTTTGCCCACAGTGACCAAGATTGACTCTATCTGTGCAGAAGACAGATGTGCCTGCATCGTGGTTGAATGTCAAACCACCTCAAGAAAAGTCACAGCCTGACAAAACACTTTTTCGTAGTTCATCCTTATTCCCATGCACCTTAGGTGAGTAAGAACGACATCTCAGTGCCAAGCTGCTAACTCCTAGAATTAGCCAATCGTCTAGCTAATTTTCAATAAATTCTTTGGTCATACTTTATTTTAAGGTCCAGTTCTCGCTATTAACAAACCATTATCTATGGCTTTTGCCTCAATAAACTTCTATTTTGCTGCTTATTAATAGTAAGGTAGTTGTTAAGTTCAGGTATTGGGTAGGATTACGGATATAGAATATGGTCATGCAGAATAGGTGCTTTATAATTGCTAAACTGAAACCTGCAACTGCAGAATTCCTCTGAAACCAAGATGGCGGTGCACACGCACACATCGGCTTTGCTCTCTCTGTGTTTTTTGTTTATTTTGTTTGTTACATGTGCCTGTATGTCGATCGGCAACTCTACATACAACCGAGATGTTTTGTTAAATATCAGAGCATCGTGATCTGAGCTGGACTTTATCAGGACTTATCTTTTTTACAATAAACAATTTCCAGAGAAGATCATTTGTCCAGCGGGGTCTCCATGGATCATACCATCCAGAAAACGCAGAAGGTGGCACAGGACACACAGGCAAGTGGGGCTGTCGGGCAGGCCATCAAACAAGGCTAAAGAGAGCGCCCCTTAAGCCAACGCTGCCTAGCATCTTCCTCACAAATATCAGGTCACTAAATAACAAAACGGAAGAACTGGGACTGATCATATCGGAGCAGAAAACGGTGAAAGATTGCTCCCTAATAATTATATTAGAGACGTGGCTTCACTCGGGATTTCGGATGATGCTATAACAGGCCGCACAGCGCACCAAGCGGACAGGAACGACTTATTCGGTAATAGCAAAGGCGGGGGGCTGATCATCTACTCTAATAACGAGTGGTGTACAAATGCTACTGTTATGGACAGATATTGTTTGGCGCATTTAGAGTATATAACACTTAGATCCCGGCCTTTTTACCTGCTGTGGGAGTTCACTGCTGTTATTATTGTGGCTGTGTATATTCCACCAAGTGTCAACACCAATCAGGCACTGGACCTTTTTCAGCAACCATCAATAAATTGCAGACTTCCTACCCTGATGGTATTTTCATTATAGTGGGAGACTTTAATCAAGCAAATCTAAAAACTGTACTTCCCAAATTTCACCAGTACATTACGTGCCCCGCAAGAGGACATTGGATCACGTCTATAGCGACATAAAGGATGGATACAAAGTAACAACCCTTCCTGACATTGGTCTGTCTGATCATCTGTCCCTTCTTCTCACGCCTGCATACAAACCTCTCTCATTAAGAAAACAAAGCCATCTGTTTTAACAATTAAGACTTGGCCTGTGGGGGCTTCCATGCAACTTCAAGATCTTTTTGAATGTACCAACTGGGACTTATTTGCACAACAGAATGTAGGAGATAACACATTTACTGTCCTGCCCTGCCTACAGTTCTGTATTGATGATTTTGTCATGATTGAGAAAAAAAATACAATGTTATCCAAACAAACCATAGATGACGCATGATGTTAAGTTCTGACTGAGCGACCGCGACTCAGCCTTCAAGTCTGGTAATGCTGAATTATACTGCACAACCAGGTCCAACTTGAAGAAGAGCATCAAAAAGGCAAAAAATGCCACTGAACCTAATGAAACTCACATATTTTCTGATTATTGCGGCTGAAAATGGTCAGTTATTGTCATGTTTTGGGCTGTACTATGCAGTCGGACTGGAATTTGGAGTACTATAGACTGACAAAAGTTAAAACAAATCAAGAAGAAGAGTACCAAAAACTGTGAGGAACCAGGATTTCCAGGGCAAGAATCTTGACAACATTCGTGTTTGTACCAGAGGTTGCATTTGACTTTTGACAGACGGACAGGGTCCATAAAAATTTTGTCATAATCTATTATTACCCGTCATTTTAATTTTCATATTTAATTGCTTTTATTTTTGTTCACATTTCATTTTTAATTAAGAACCTACAGGACAATATAGGCTTTTATTTTGAAGAGAACAGATGAACAGATGAGACTGCATAACTTTTTATGTTCAACACCACACCCCGAAGTGACAGTGATTTTAATATATTCTCATTGTTATGAACCAATATTGATTCGTAAATTCCTATCGATCTTTTGGTATATGCTGTTTTCAGTAGATAAATGAACAGTACATAGTGCACCTCCCATACAATAAATCGCAATAGGCTAAAATTTGTGTTATTTTTGATATGAAACAAAGTATCAGACTTCAGATTCTGTCCATTTCATTAGGAAATTCAAGCAATAAATACCATTTTGGTGTCCTTTAATGTGGCGTGATAGATCGTTGTAGCTTCTTCTGGGTACTCGCCTCTCCATCATCAAATGCAACATGCACTGTTCCCAACTGCCTTAAGTCTGCCACAATTGTGCCTATCCCCAAAAGAACAGCTCTCAGCAGCCTTAATGATTACAGACCTGTGGCTCTCACCTCCACTGTGATGAAGTGCCTCAAGAGGGTCGTACTCAAACACATTAAAGCATCACTTCCTCTATCCTTGGATTAACATCAGTTTGCTTATAGAGCAAATACATCAACTGATGATGCCATCAGTAAAGTTCTTCATACTGCACTGAAACATTTGGAGCATGCAAGAACATATGTAAGAATGCTGTTTGTGGACTTTTGCTCTGCTTTTATTTTTGTTCACATTTCATTTTTAATTATGAACCTACAGGACAATATAGGCAGTGATTTAATGCTATCATCCCCAGCAGAATGGTCACCAAACTGCTTAACCTGGGAATCAGTGATCTGATTTTCTTACAGACCATACGCAGATTGTCAGACTGGGGAATCATCATTCCTCCACTTTGACCCTCAGCACTGGAGCTCCACAAGGCTGCCTGCTGAGTCCTTTGCTCTATCCACTTTATACCCACGACTGCACTCCAACCCACAGTTCAAACTCAATATTTAAATTTGCAGATGACACAACTGTCATGGGGCTAATAACAAACGATGATAAATCTGCTTACAGGAAGGAGATGGATGTGCTCTCAGAATGGTGCATCATCAACAATTTGGCACTCAACACCTCCAAAACAAAGGAGCTTATTATCAGTTTTCAGAAACAGTACACTGGAGGAGAAATGGTGGAGAGGGTGACCACCAAATTTCTCGGCACTCACATCCCTCATGACCTCACATGGACTGCAAACACAATATCCCTGGTAAAGAAAGCACAGCAACGGCTGTACTTTTTGAGGATGCTGAGAAAAACCAACCTGACCCGGCAGTTATTTGTGTCTTTCTACCACTGCTTGGTTGAAAGCATACTTTCCCATGGAATTCTGATGTGGTGCTGGATGCACCGTGGCTGACAAAAAAGCTCTGCAGAGAGTCATCAACTCGGTGCAGAAAATTAAAAGTGCATTGTTGCTATCTCTTGAGGACATCTACAGTACTAGATGCATAAGAATATAATAAAGGACTCTTCGCACCCCGGTAACCACCTTTTCACTCTGCTACCCTCTGGACGACGCTATCAGTCCCTTAAGATACACACGTCCAGATTCTTGAACAGTTTTTATCCATGTGCCATTGAAGAACTTAAATAACTAATATTTCTCAGCTCTTAAGATCCAAGGTTTGATAATAATGAAGAACAAGGACTTCCACCTCAACATGTATATTCATTAATTTAGTAACATTTCATTTATGCTTTACTTTCTGTACATTTCTGCCTTATTGCAGTTTACCCTGCCATTTGTACATATTTGTTGGTAAAGTTTGTTGTATATGTTTAGTCTTGCACTATTTGCTGTATATATCCTTATATATTGCACTGTTTTTGTATGTGTGTGCACATGTTCACTTTTTTTTGACTGGGAGCCAAAAATTTTGTTGTACATCTGTACAATGACAATAAAGACATTCTAATTCTAATTCTAATGAACAGCTAATATGTTAATAATAGGCATGCTAATAAGTAACTAGTTAATAGTGAGAGATGTTCTCTATACTAAAGTGTTACCAATTATTTTTACCACGGACATTACACTTATTTAAATATGTTGCTATGTTCATCAGTTTCGTATTTACCCTTTTTACCCATCAGATGGTATGTTGTACTCTGGTATTCTCATCAGAGTTTTGAAACAAACAAGACACAAGTTCACAAAAGCGGAATCACCAACCACAAGGAGCACAGGGAGAAGCATTTCTCCCCGGACAACACCTGGCAACTTTAGGGTATTTTAAACAAACACAATCCAGCGACACAGCTTATGTAGGTCTATTAATGGTTTTATGCACAATTTACACAGAAATCAGTCCTGCTTGTATGTCAATGAGAACATGTACTTTTATATAGTTAGTTTGTTAGTTGATTTCTGACACAGACAAGATCATATGTGAGTGGTGATACCATATTTACCATGATATATTTTAGCTTTAAAGTTTGAGACAGAATTTCCCCCCCAAGTTATTTGTAGAAGGAGGAGGAGAGTGTTGGAAATTCTGTTGAATGAGGACAAGTGCAGACAAGGGTGGGGGGAGTCATAACCAGACAAATCACAAAATGCACAGGCAGCTCAGCTTTCACTCTGCTCTCCAAATTACAAAGTACCATATTTTAAAAGCCATGTTGACATTCCATGCAACTGCCAAGAACAACCTGAGCTAGGCTTATTTTGGCTCCAGATAAGAAAAAGGAGACAAGGAGAAAAATAAAGGAGGAAGAGTAGAAGAAATAAAAAAAAAGCAAAGAACCCTGCTTTAGTCGCCCAGCGACCAAAAACATTTACACAGCTGGGGTACTGGAACTTCCACGCTGCGTGCTATCCCAAAGCCTGGTACTCTGCGGTTACAGAAAGGAGGAAAACCTCTTAAATGATCCCTTTGTTTGAAGAAAGTGCAACAGATGGCTATAAAATAGCACACATTTCAGCTGGAAAAGAAAAAAAAAAAAGTAGAAATATTAAGTTTCTGTTCATTGTTTATTCCTTTCTGATGCCTTGCTCCATGCTTTTAACCAAAAGTGGTCAGACAGGCAATAATATATTTTATACTAGATTCAGTTCAGTGCTGTATTTAAAAAAAAAAAATCAATTCATTGCCCAAACCGTTTATCCTAACACACATTCACTCACTCATCCCATAGGGAATTTAGTGTCTCTAATTCACACTAATAATCATATAGTGAACACCCCTAACCATGCATAGAAAATGGCTTGTTTTCTGCCAGCTTGCTAGCATCAACAAGATATTTCATTATTAACAGTAAGGCTAGTCTACACTAGTTCTCATAAAGGAGTCATTTATATAATATTACCTTCTTTTTTTTTAGATCAAAAATAAATATAATTAAATTCCACAGTATTAGTTCAGTCTCATTTCATTTTAAGACACTAAGAGGTTTTGTTTACCTCTGCAACACTTGATTGCATTAGCATCAGAGTACACACTTGCATATGCAAATGACACCGGTTAAAAATAACTTACACAATATACCAGTATTACAGTTCTGAAACTAACACCCAAGGGTATGTGATTGCCAATACATTTTTTTTTTCCCACTTACCAATCCAATTCCAATACCTGAGTTCTGCATATCAGCCAATACTGATCCAATATGCTTGATTTTCCTGTATTTGGCTGAGCAGTCTTTGTGTGGCTCACCAATGTATTAGATTTCTTCTAATACATAAAACAAGTAAGCTTGACAATTTATTATTTATTTAAGGTAATAGTGTAGCTCAGTTCTATGTTGCTCAGTTTCAGTCTTTGAACAAACCTAACCCAAATTTCAGTTTGTATGACAGAGCTTTATACTTTAAGATAATTAACATACGGAATATGTTACAGGGACCTCCTAAGAACACCTTCACGGGAAAAGTTTAGCAAATGGGATCCCAAAGAAACCTTCTAAGGATAACCCAACCAATATCTGTCTTATTTCAACTGTTAAAATTCATTCTTCTGGAGGAATTTACAGTAAATTACTGCAATTTCTTAATTCGCCCAACCAGGTCTGCCATGGGCAGGTCTATGGGGGCCATGGTGGTCACGGAGAGACATCTGTGACTGAATCTGGCTGACCTCGGGAAGAAAGAGAGGGGCTTTCTTCTCAATGTGCCGGTCTTGCCTTCTGAGCTTAGGGGGTTTCCATCCACCCTTTCTTCCCCTTCTCAATTCCCCCGCAACTATCATCATCTCCACCTGGCTGAGTTTAGGTGGCATTTTCCTGCGCGCTTCCTACCGGACCTATGATGTTTTAGGTCAGCTTTTATGTTTATAAAAGCTACCTTTACTGATGGTCTGGACCTAGGCTCTGGCCTCCTATCTGAGTCATGCTACTACGGTGGGTGAGTACGATCCTGTTATTATGTGTCTAGCCTGTGTTTTTTTTTTCTTTCTGTTAGGTAGGTCCTCTTCAAGCACCCCCCAACTCAAGGTACAACTGTGCCTTTTGTTTAAGCACCTATGCATTTGAATGACACTTGTATGCTAAATAGATCAAGGCTGGGAAAAATCTTTTACTGGGCTGATTTCCTATACTGCATTTGCATGCTTTGTTTAGATTGATTCCACCTCTATGCACTCCTCCCCCTCGAAACCTATATACTGTGCTGAGCTTTTTGTCAGACAACTTTTTGATGACTGCAGCGCCACGCAGCGAGTATCTAAACAAAGAGAAACTTCTGCTTCAAGATATCCAAAGCGTCTCTTGGTCTCTAAGAAAAATTTACAACAGTTTTGGTGTCGTGACCCGGATGGAGCTCCTCACCTGAATCCAGATTGAAACTTCAAGCTCAACAAAGATCTGACTTTGTTCCTGACTGAATCTTTCTGTACCAAGGGTTGGTGAGTGCCACTCTATCCAAAAGAACCGTTAGAAGCCAGTACATGTGGTTATCCTCTGCGCCGTCAGAGAAGTATTAACAAACAGCTGCAGGGTTTGTTTAACAGACTAGTTATCCTCTATTCAGGTAGAGAAGATTAGCATCACATGCTAATATTAGTTACCCTCTGTTTAGGCAGAGAAGATTAGCGTAAAGTGCTAGTAGTTTATGTTGTCCTCTGTGTTGCCAGAGAAGGTTGAATACATGATAATGTGTGTTAACTAGGTTTTCCTCTGCTTTGCCAGAGAAGGTTAACAACAGTTGTTCTGTGTTAACAAATGTATCCTCTGCTTGCCAGGGAGGTGTCAAAAGTGTGTTGTTGTGTCAGAAAGACATTTCAAAATGTTGAGAAGGAATGCTAGGTAGATTCCAACAACTGAGAAAGGTGGACTAGCTACCCCTTTGTGGACAGACAATGAGTAACAAATCATTGTTAGGAGAGCACATGGACTCAGTAGTGACAGAGTCAGTCAGATTGGATTTGACAAAGAAATTTGGTATTGATCCAGAAAAAGTATGGTCAATTGAAGAATGCAAAATGTACTTGGGGCATGTATCAGAAAGAAAAACATTAAAGGCATTATCTGCTGCCACAGAGAATTTACCTTATCCTTAGCACAAGAACAACCTCAGTGTATTGCTAAATTAAAAGAACACAACAAACAACTACAAACTAGAGTGTCCTGTCTCACTAAAAAGGTGGGCCATAACAATGCCTCAACCAAAAGTGATTCAAAAGACCAACAGTCAGATGAAAGCTATCCTGACTTACAGTCTTTTTGTAGACTAGAGAACAATAGCAATACTGGATTAAGAGATAAAAATGTAAATGCAGTTGAAGTGTGAATAATGTGAGAGTTATTAGAACTCTCAAAGGGGGGACTGTGGGATTACAAATTTAAGAATCTGTTTAAAATATGCTGATCCTATGCTAGGTTCCAATATGACAACATGAACTGAAAAAGTTATGTATATTGTGACAGTCTAAATGCAGGCAGTCCAGGCCCTGAGACAGTAACCTTTTGTCTTTATGCAGTTCCTGAACATCTGGCAGGTTTTCCCAAGTTAAGTGTGAATTCTAAGCTCAAGGTACAACTGTGCCTTTTGTTTAAGCACCTATGCATTTGAATGACACTTGTATGCTAAATAGATCAAGGCTGGGAAAAATCTTTTACTGGGCTGATTTCCTATACTGCATTTGCATGCTTTGTTTAGATTCCACCTCTATGTACTCCTCCCCCTCAAAACCTATATACTCTACTGTGCTGAGCTTTTTGTCTGACGACTTTTTGATGACTGCAGAACCACGCAGCGAGTATCTGAATAAAGAGAAACTTCTGCTTCAAGATATCCAAAACGTCTCCTGGTCTATAAGAAAAATTTACAACACCCCTTAAAGGAATATCTTCTGATTCCAAGCTTCGAGCTCTACCCAGCACTTCTGACCTCTTTCAGGTAAGTCTTCGGGTATGCAGCTCAGGCTTTTGGCCGAAGGGGATGATGTCACTGACAGCCGTCACTATGTCTCAGGGGCAACTCCCTTAAGCTTGAGGGAGTTGGTACTTAGTGCTCGCCCCTATCATTGCATGCACTCCCCTCAGCATGGTAGCATGGGTATAACCGTTCCCCATAGTGACCCCTAGAGGACGCAGTTCGAGTTCCTCGAAAGGGAACGTCTCAGGTTACATATGTAACCCTGGTTCCCTGAGAAGGGAACGAGACACTGTGTCCTCTAGTCTCGTTGCCATGCTTCGGACATAAAGCTTCAGACGAAGAAGTGAATGTTGTGTTCTACCTGTGTCCTTTTTAAACCTGTGGTCGCACCGGTAGTGATGCATCGGCAGCAACGAGTCACGCCAGAAGTGATGTCATAGGCTGTCGCCGACCAACACTGTTGTCGTTTTTGTACGTAAGCTTCAGACACAGGTCACGAAGATGGCGTTCCTCATAGCGACCCCTAGAGGACACAATGTCTCGTTCCCTTCTCAGGGAACCAGGGTTACATACGTAACCTGAGACATTCACAGTCAGTGGCTTTTTGGCTGTGTAACCAAGCAACATACCCGATCACTGTCACCAAACATTTAAAAAAAAAAAGCTTTTTAAAAGAAAAAAATATAAAACTATAAAAGAAGAGATATACTGTTTATAGCAGAGGTCTCAAACTCAATTCCTGGAGGGCCGCAGCTCTGCAGAGTTTAGCTCCAACCAGCTCCAATTCACACCTGCTTGGAAGTTTCTAGTGATCCTGAAGACCTTGATTAGCTAGATCAGGTGTGCTTAATTAGGGTTGGAGCTAAACTGTGCAGAGCTGTGGCCCTCCAGGAATTGAGTTTGAGACCAGTGGTTTATAGTTATGACAATAAATAAATAAACAAAAGCCATGGTATACCTTTTTTTCAGTTTTACAAGAATTGGTGATGTAGAAATAATTAAAACCCAGACAGACTACATACCCACAACTGAGCTTAAGTAGACATATCACTAACCATCAGCTGAACCATGTGTTTAAATGCCTCTATAAATATCAGTACTCTAACATACACTGGGGCAAGTAAATCGTTAGCCTGTTTGTATGCTGCCGTCCATGGAAGTCTCACAGAGTTACACAGAGCCCAAATGCTTATTTTTTTTTACAGGAGTCCTCCCCTCCTATTCATCTGCTATTCACTGGTACTTTCTGACTCTTCATTTGTGTTTTCTTTATGCAGAACAGGCAAGTGTCTTTTTGCATGATTTCTATTTTTGAAATGTCTGAAATTATGTTTGTATACATTTGCATAGGGATACATTTAGCATCATATATAACATAATCAGATGCTATCTTTTCATTCATTTGAGGCAATATCAACGCTGTGCTGTACAGAGAAGACATCCTCCTCCCTCATGTGACACACTTCCACTCTTGACATGACAATGCCACCAATCATGTTGCTCATTCTCAGTATGTGATTTTCTGCAAGACAATCTTCTGCCATGGCCTGCCTGGATCTCAATCCCATTGAGCACATCTGGGACCTGTTGGATGGGAGGGTGCAAGGCTAGGGCCATTTCTCCAAAAAATGTCCCCTCCCCCAGCATGATGTCACATATGTGCAATAAATAAGAGGGTGCGAGAGAGATGGAATAGAATAGACACAGTGAACAAATTAAGTCAGGGTTTATTATAGGAGTAAAGGGTTGAAATTGTTTGTTCTGGCAGCTGGCCCAGATGTTAGTCATTGAAACCCTGTGTATGTACGCTTATCCACTTAATAAGCACATAAAACCAGTGCAAGTATCCAAACAGCACGAAGCTACACATTTTTAACACAATGTTGAAATAAGCAAATATATACAGATCTTTAAGAGGTAACGGAAAATTATGTGTGTGTGCTGTATGTGTGAGAGAGTATTTCAATGAGGGGAGGGTAGGCTGTCAAGATGTGCGAGGGATGTGTCTGAAAGTGTTTGCATGTCAGAGAGTTTGTGTGTGTGTGTGTGTTTGTGCTCTCTTGCAGAGTGGAGCCTGCCACAGACATCAGCCCCTATATTTGCATATTCATGGATCAATTTGCACTTGCCTATGCAAATGTATGCAAACATCATTTCGGAACATTTCAAAAATAGAAACCAGCATGCAAAACGGCACTGGGCTGTTTAGTATTCAGAACCACTCCAAAATTAATAAATAAATACAGAAAACACAAGTGAAGAGATAGAAAGTGCTAGACTACTAATGTGGAAGTTTAGTTCTTATAAGTTAATTTAGTTCACACAGATACAAAAATCAAGATCTCACTTATCTGTGCAATGTTTTATAGTGTAGTCGCTGGAGTAAAATAAATAAATAATAATAATAATAATAAAATAATAATAATAATAATAATAATAATAAAAAGCTAGATAAAGTTTGATGAGAAACCTTATTGCTGGCTTGACAAAGCCTGGCCTGAAAGTTTTTAAAAGCTTGAGGTTTGAAGATTTTATAGTCAGATAGACTGGAGGCAATATATCAGATGAATACAAAGGAAAAACTTCAGAATGCATTTGACCTCAGTAGAACTCCAAAAAATAAAAATAAAAAATAAATAAATAAAATAAAATAAAATGAATAAGTAAATAAGGGGCTTGGGCGGGCACTGGATTTGGCAGGTCTGGACTATGGAAAGGACTCTGGAACAACTTCTGGGTTAGAACGATCGCTTGGAGTGGGTTTGGATTTGAAAGAGTGGAGACATTGTTCATTGCCACCCACCCACCCACACACACACACACACACACACACACACATATATATATATATTGTCTGTATCCTTCCATCTTCAAGAGACAAAAGGCGTGGATTCTTCACAGTTCTCCCATGTGCCGATATTGGACAATTTCATGCCTTTCTTGACATGAGCCCTTTGCCAGTTCACCATACAATAGGTCTCTGGGAATGCGGCCAGGGCCCATTCTCCTGACGTGTCCGAGCCAACGAAGGAGCTTCTCACTAAGTACAGCAGACATGTTTCTCATGCCGGTGCGTTCCAGAACCTCTGTGTTAGGTACTTTATCCTGCCGCTGGATGTGCAGAATACGCAGCAGGCACCTCAGATGAAAGCTGTTGAGTTTCTTCAGGCTGATAGTCAGTCCAAACTCCTTGCAGCCATAGGAGAGTGACTGCTGCTGCAGGCCATCCTCGGTATGGGACATCATTGCTGCGTCATCTGCAAAGAACATCTCACGTATAAGTACGTATGTGACTGTAGTCTTGGCGCAGAGACGAGCGATGTTGAATAGCCTACCGTCAGCCCTGTTGTGAATATAAACTTTCTTGCTGCAGTCCTTAAAGCAGGGGTGCTCAACCCTGTTCCTGGAGATCTACCTTCCTGTAGAGTTCAGCTCTGAACCAACTAATTAGGATCTGAAGAAGCACTTGAAAATTACAGACAGGTGTATTTGATCAGGGTTGGAACTAAACTCTGCAGGAAGGTAGATCTCCAGGAACAGGGTTGGGCACACCTGCCTTAAAGGCATACTGGAGGAGCATGCCCGGTAATGATGAGGTCTAGCTGGTGGCGGGACTGCGGGTGCCTCCAAGACTCCTGATGGATGTCCTTTCTTTTACCAAGCATAAACATAATTTTCTCAAAAACACAATGTACATTGATGCTGCTCACGTATTACTGTAGCCCAGTTTGTGCTGATTACAGTGTAATCAGACTTTAGGCAAGGCAAGGCAAGTTTATTTATATAGCACATTTCATTCACAATGGTAATTCAAAGAGCTTTTACATAAAAGGAATTAAAGAATCATAAAAAATAATCACAACAATAAAAGCAAAGAATTTTAAAACTTTTTAAATTATTTAAAATTTGATTTAAAACTAATTAAGACAGTTAAGAACAGGAAATGATTATACATAAAATACAGTGCAATCAGTTCGAACATAGTACAGTGCTCATTCAGTAAATGCACAGCTAAACAGATGAGTTTTGAGTCTGGACTTAAATATGGCTAATGTTTTAGCACATCTGATCTCTTCTGGAAGCTGGTTCCAACTGCGGGCAGTATGATATCTAAAAGCGGATTCCCCTTTCTTTATGTGAATCCTTAGTAATTCTAACTGACTTGATCCTAATGATCGAAGTGGTCTGTTAGGTTTATATTCAACTGCTTTAAAAATCAATCCTAAATATAACTGGAAGCCAGTGTAAGGACCTCAGGACTGGTATGATACGCTCAGATTTTCTGGTTCTAGTCAGAATCCTTGCAGCAGCGTTCTGGATGAGCTGCAGCTGTCTAATGGTCTTCTTGGGAAGGTCAGTGAAGAGACCATTACAATAGTCCACCCTGCTGGTGATTAAAGGCATGAACAAGTTTCTCCAAGTCTTGACTGGAAACAAAACATCTAATTCTTGCAATGTTTTTGAGATTATAGTATGCTGATTTAGTTGCTGCTTTGACATGACTACTGAAACTAAGGTCTGACTCCAGAATCTCACCAAGATTCTTGACTTGATTTTTAGTTGTTTGACCGGAGTCGAGGTATCCATTCACCTTCAGAACTTCATACTTTGTTTCCAAATGGAATGACTTCTGTTTTCTCCTTGTTTAACTGAAGAAAGTTTTGGCACATCCAACTGTTAATTTCATCAGTGCATTTGCAGAGGGAGTCAATGGGGCTGTAGTCATTTGGCGATAAGGCTAGGTAAATCTGGGTGTCATCTGAATTGTTGTGATATCCAATTTGGTACTTTCTCATTATTTGACTTAGTGGAAGTATATACATGCTGAACAAGTTTGGTGTATGAATTCAGCTTTGTGGGACTCCACATGTCATTGACGTCCACTTAGACTTATGCTCTCCTATACTCAGATAACAATCTCTCCCTCCTAAGTATGACCTGACTCATTTGAGGACCATCCCAGAAAGCCTGACCCAGTTTTCCAGTCTCTCTAGAAGAATGTTATTATTGACAGTGTCAGACGCAGCACTGAGATCTAGTAGTGCCAGCACTGATATTTCGCCAGAATCAGAATTTAAGCAAATATAATTTATTATATTTATGAGCACTGTCTCTGTGCTGTGATGCAGTCAGAAAACCAGGTTGGAAATTGTCCAGGTATCCATTTGAGTTGAAGTAGTAGTTCAACTGATTAAATACAACCTTTTCAATAATCTTGCCTATTAAAGGAAGATTTGATATTGGTCTATAGTTGCTGAATATGGTGTTATCAAGATTGCTCTTTTTAAGGAGGGGCTTAACAATTGCAGTTTTCAGGGGGTTTCTGGGAAAGTCCCAGAAAGAAGTGAGATGTTCACCACTTTTAACAGATCAGCTTATAAAAAGTTAAGCAAATTTAAAAAAAAAAAAAAAAAAAAAAACGTCTTTTTGAAATTGTGGTTGAATCTGTCTGACCTCTGCATAACTTGAAGATGTTCTAATCGCTTTTCTGATATTATTGATCTTCTCAGAAAAGAAGGGGGGGGAGCAGCACCAAATGTCCAAAATCTGAAACCCATGTTGATCCGGTGCGTAGATCCAAGACGACATAAGGAAATCAAACGGTGTGCGGATCTTAATTGTTTGATTGATTTTGACTTTAGCCATTAATATGTTTGAAAGATACTGAAAAAAGCAAAAATGTCAGGGCATGTCAACACTTCTCCAGGGCCTCAAAACCCCCTCAGACCCCAGAGGATTAAAGTTTAAAATTTGTTTAAGTAGGTTAGTTAATATAGCTATAGTTAGAACTTAAAATTAATTACAGGTATATTCAACATTTTTCAAGCATGGTTATTTACAACAGTTATAGCACTCTTTCTTTCTTTCTTTAACCAAATGGATAAGCCCCTTAATATTGTTCCTTCTTCTTTGGATAAAGGTTTACCTGGAATCTGAATGAGTGGCCATGTGGGAGGGCTCTGAAAAATCCACTTTGCCCCTAAAACCCATTCATCTTTTGGCTAGCAGGATGAGATAATCTGCTCACCTGGCACAGTTGTATTTCTGAGGATCTCTGGGGGCCCAACTGCGGTTCACCCCTGGCCTGCTGGGTTTTTATCTTCTTTCACTGGTTTTCAGGATAAACAGCTTCACATTGAATGCTAATCTCCTTCTAAACCCCTGCTCTGTTTCCCTTTCCTTTCTGTTACCGTGTCCTATGCCTGCTCTCTCTTTTTCTTATTTGGTTGGTCTATGGTTTTTAAAAGAGAAGTGTGTAACTCCAAGTTAACCATTTGTAGACAGACTCCCTGAAGAATGTAAACATTTGTGACTGGTGTTTCCAATACATCTATTTGGTTGAGCAGACCAAAAGTCCAATTTCTAGCTGAACCCATGACATACCAATCAGCCAACCTTCGATTGAGCCTACATTGTGCTTAAATATTGAGCCTATATTTTGCTTATACAGAACAGTTCCAAATGTAAAAGAAAAGGACAAGCCAGTCCTCAATCCTTTAATGGTTTGCTATCAAAATTCTTAACTGTTGTTTAAAAGAGATCCTTAGGCTGTTGTCAGATTTCTATTTCTAATTTTCTGCACTGTATAGATAACATGGCATATCTAGTTTAGTTTTTTCAAAATTTTTAATCTAAGTATTGAAGCAACCACCTCACATGCATCTGCAATTCCCTGGAAAACACTCTCACTCTTCTTTCATTTTACTGAGTTCAATAGATAAGAATGACCAGTGTGGGTCAGAAAATGGCCATTGGGCCTTTAAAATAAAAGATTTGAAGAGATACACTCTTAAAAATAAAGGTGCTTTAAAAGGTTCTTCACAGCGATGCCATAGAAGAACCATTTTTGGTTCCACAAAGAAACATTCAGTCAAAGGTTCTTTAAGGAACCTTCTCTTTCTTAGCTTTTTATAATCTGAAGAACCTTCTTTCACCACAAAGAACCTTTTGTGAAACAGAAAGCTTCTTCAGATGTTAAAGGAGTGTAGTTCACCCAAAAATAAAAATGCTGTCATTAATTAACTCGCCCTCATCATTCCAAACCCGTAAGACCATTCATCTTCGGAACACAGACAAAAAAGATATTTTTGATGAGCTGAGAGCTTTATGACCCTGCATAGAAAGCAAAGCAACTACCACGTTCAAGGCCCAAGGTAATAAGGACATTAAATCATTAAAATAGTCCATGTGACATCAGTGGTTCAACCATAATCTTATGAAGCTACACTGTTAAAAATAAATGTAATTTTACATGTAAATGTCTGTATTTCTTCTGTTTTTACGTTATACGATGAAATACCTGTTGTTTTACAGGTATTTTCTGTATATTAGTTCCACCATTAAATTTACAGATAATTGCTTGTATTTTGGTATTACATATGTAGTGGGTTTGTTTCTGCGTAGTGTGCGTTGATAATAAAAGAGACTTCTCACGAGGAGGTAGTTGTCATGTGTTTTACTTTTGGCTTCTTGGTTTCTGTATTGAAACACAACATATACCATCAGACAGTGAAAGGAAGAGTCTCTGGTTTAGTTGTGCCTCTTATCGCTATGACATTCCACGAAAGAGAGAGCATTATAACAAGCATTGACAATTTTTTTAAACTACAATAATAATGAATATGTAATAAAGAGAAAAGAAAATACAGAACGATACAAAACAATACTATAATGATCTATTTACATACCTGTATTGAAACACAACAGATACCATCAGACAGTGAAAGGAAGAGTTTCTGGTCGTGCCTGTCAAACATTACATACTATTTCAATGTACATTGGTTTAACAGGAAATGCATTCAAATCTCTCATGGATCATTAAAAGTAAACAGATATAACTTCAATTAATCATGAATCTATAACTCCTAACACAGATGAAACATTTAAACTGTTTTACCAAAGAATGCGTTGTGAAATACTGAAACTCAGCAGCATACCGCACATGTAATGGCGGCCATTACCCGCAATCATACTCGGAATAAACATACTTTTTACAACATTCATAACTTGGATTACTAATCTCCGAATAAATAAAAGTTAACAAACACATTTCACACAGAAATTCCGTAAACCATCAGTAATTAACAATATTTAAACAATTTTCTGAGAAGCTGATAAAACATACCTCTTATCGCTATGACATTCCCTGAAAGAGAGATGGTGCCCGGAAATTACATCAGCTCTACTTTCGTGCTTACACACTACATAACTTCCGTGACAGCGCTTCCTGAACATTTTAGATATATTAACAAATTCTTAAAAAGGGAAAACAAAAACAATAATTCAGCAATACAAATTCACCTATATTAACGTAACGGGGAGTGAGAGGCGAGAGGCGAGCGGATCCATATGCGAGCCTTTATTTAAGGGACGAGACAGATACATGGTTGAACAAGAAGCCAGATTCGTGACAATTAAGAAATGAAAATGACGTGTAACATATTATGCTCGTAATCACATTACCTACATCACTCACGCAATCTCTCCTAATACAAATTTCAAAATAAAAGCTCTGTACATTTAGTACAATTAGTTAATAGTAATTTCAATAATCTAGTGTAACAACATTACACTTGCCACACATACATTTTCTGTTTTTTTAAAAAGGAAATTTTCTGGATTTTCACAGAGTAATGTGTAATTTAACATAAAATGTTATCTAATAATTACAGATTATTCCTGTAAAAATAGGAAATCATTAAACCACAAATCATTTAGGCAAAGTATTTTTATTACCAATTAAAGATCATTAATCATGTGAAGGTTAAAGTGAGGTTTTTAAGGTCAAATAATATTATTTGTACATACAGTAGCCTACATATACTGTTAATTAGTTTAAAATAGTTTAACAATTTTTGCAACTTGCAAATATATGTTCATTTTAATTATTATTTGGTGTTGTTTTCTGTCATGGTAGGTTTAAAGAGTGTGTGTGTGTGTGCGTGCCCATGCACAATTTGAATTTATTTCAGACTATCTATTCGGAAATGTGTGAGAAAATAACACGCTCTTTCTTCAGTGAACCTGTTTCACCAGCTACAACAAATTCGGACAATACTACAGCAGACATCATGCCAACCACTGAGGTAAGTCTTTCATATAACATGTAAACGATATTTTTATAGTGTAGCTGCGCATTTGCGTTATTTAGTTTTGAAGCTAAAATTAGCATTTCTAAACGGTGTTCAGTCACATGACTGGTGTCCAGAGCTGAAGGACAAAACACTGAAAACTGCAGCACACATCTTTAAATTTTCAGTTTGTAATAAAGATTAGTTGACCTAAAAAAACCTCAAAACAAGCTTTAGTAAACTTGTTATTCATGTCTAAGTCCGTTCCAGTGTATATAACGTTAAAGTCTTTGCTTATCTGGAAGTACCCGGCAGTTTTTCAAACTCTTAAACGGCAGGACATTTTGAAATGCTGAACGTGGCTAATGTTATCTGTATCAAAAACGTTTTGAGAGCGAATTTAGTAGGCTGTACACTTTATTGATTATGAATATGAATGCAGCATGTTAACGTTAAATCGCAAGGTAGGTGATTTCCTCCTTTCATATTCTCCTGTACATGTTCATATATATATATATATATATATATTTTTTTTTTTTTTTAAAGTACTTAGAATTTGGTCCTCCATTGTCACTAACGTGTTAAGCGTTTTGTAATGGTTTTCTATGGGAAAAGCTTAACTTAACTTGCAATTAAAAAGCATTGCATTCACTGTCAGGCATTCACCACAATCACCTACTCCAGCTGTGTCACCTGAGGCAAGCCACACCCGCTTTCACTCACCTGAGTTCTAATCGTTATCACCTGGTTCCAATTAGCTCCACCCATTATAAGCCTCACGCCACCATTGCTTCGTTGTCTGGTCTAACGTTCACACCTGCATGATAGCTCCAGACCTCTCCTCACTCCTTTGGATCCATAGACCAGCTGCTCACCAGGATAATCCGAACTATTCACCCAACGAACTCTCTTCATCCACTTCCATTGACACGGACATTCAGATAAGCTTGCTCATTACTTCATTTGACCATTCTCATTTCCTTCAACTGTTCAATAAAACCCTGTTTGTTTGCACTCTATTACAGTCTCTGGTCTGCTCACTGCGTTACCGTGACATTCACATTCTGGGCGCATTTGCTTGCCTACACCTATATTATGCACGTAAAAGTTCATATGTTAATCTTACAAGTAATAATCATTGTTATAATCTTTGTGTTCTGAGGATGAATGAAACGCACATCTTGAAGCCTGAGGCTGAATAACTGTCATTACATATGGATCGTTGCTAATGAAAATTGCATCTATCCTGGACAGTTACACTCCTACTGCAGGTATTAATATAAATTTACTTTCTATAAATTTAACTAAAGTCACATGGTGGACCAAAACATCACTGTTAACCTTTCCTGCTCAGCTTCCAGATCATTGTCTCAGTGGAATATAGGTTTGTTTATTATTATTATTATTATTATTATGTTCATGCCATATGATAATACAACAAATTCTGTATTTTCTTTAAATGCAGCTATTTGTTTATTTCTTTTTTTAAATGGTTCTTTGTGTATAATTTTCAGTTTCTATGTGGTAAGGGGTGAATCAATTAAATGTCTGTGAATTTTATTGTATGACAATCATTGTCATTTTATGCAAAAGTTTATAGTTAAATCCTAGTGCTTCATTTCATTAACTGTATCCGTATGGATTACCTTTCTGCTTTCTTCATTGCATTTTTGAATAATCAGAATGTTGGTATACCCACTTGGATGCATTTTATGCCTCAACAGATCTTGGACTCCAAAAGTGATCTGCAGAAGAAAGAAAAACATCTTGGAATGCATGGGGGTGAGTAAATTGAGTATCAAAAAATGTCTTGTTTGTCTTGTTTGAAGTTTTAAATGTCTTGATTGTTAATACTTCAACGTCAGTGAAACAGTAAGCATGCAGAATGCTTTATGTGCCTAAATCAAGTGCTGATTATTGGCTGTGGCGAGGCATCAAGGGGTATTGAAATCATGGTATCGTTATTGATATTGAACATTTTTTAATGTTTACATTAATTTTTGGGTCGACTGGGACCATGAAAACATGTCATTTGGGCCTAGAGTTAAAAATAATTGGGTCATTCAGAAACATGGCTTTTCATATTACTGCTATTGTAGTGATACACATCTCTTCCTTTCATTCCAGCTGGATTTTCTGACGGTTACTGCTCGCATCTCTGCCTCCTGGACAGAAGTGCCTTGCTGGATGTTGAATGACCTTTGCTAAGACAGAACTGCTCATGTTTTCAGCCAGCCCCACCTTGGTGTTACAGTGGACACATGAACTTCACTGACCACATCGCAGTGGCCCGATCCTGCAGATTTGCCCTTAGGAGGCATGCAACAGAACTCCTTGTCCAAGCTTTTATTCTCTCTAAATGGTACTGTTGTACTGCTCTCTTAGCAGACCTTCCAGCATGTCCTACCAAAGCTCTGCAACTAATCCAGCATATGGCACTGAGAGTGGTCTTTAATGAGCTGAAGAGTGTGCACGTCACACAAATCATCACTTTGCACTGGTTGCCAGTAGCCGTTCACATCACATCCCAAAGAGGTACAAATTCGCTTTCACAGACATTTACTTTGACTGTTTGTTGCTGTTGTAATAAACTGCCTAACTCTGCCTATTTTCAAAAATTCAAAAATGCATTTTTTTTTTTTCCATGAACGCTTGGCCTATTGAAGGGATAGTTCACCCAAAAATGAAAACGAGCCTATGATTTACTCACCCTCAATCCATTGTATGTGTATCTGACTTTCTACTTTCAGACAAACTAATTCGGAGTTACATCAGTAAACATCCTGGCTCTTCTAGGCTTTAAATTGGTAGTGAATGGCTGCATGAGTTCGAAGCTCAAAAAAAGTGCATCCATCCATCATAAACATACTCAACATGGCTCCAGTGGGTTAATAAAGGCCTTCTGAGGCAAAGCATATATTACACCTTATACAGTAAAAATAACTAACGTTCAGGTCAAACAGCCATACAGAGTCAACTTATGCATAACTTGCATGATGTAAGATATAGCTTAGCATGTCATGTCGTAGCATTTTGCCGGGAGCAAGATTTTCTTTTTCTTTTTGGAATGGATGGTCAGACAACTCAGGAGGTAAATCCTGGCCGATCAAAGCCTTTAGCAGAGATCGGTGCACATGCTTTACCTAAGTCTGTAATGGGAGCAATGGTGTATACCGGCCCACATTCCTTAGGCACCCTCATGACCTGGTACACCACTGAGCTCCACAGGTCCTGGATTTTGCATCTACCCCTCATGCTATAATCGTGGAGGTATGCTAGTTGACCATCCTTCAGTGCTGCTTCCCTTACTGGCAGGTCATGCCGGGCCTTTCGCCGATTGGCTGCAGCATCCAAGCGTTCACAGGCACCCTCAAAACGCAACTCGCAACTGATCCTTCTGCTCCAGAATCTATGAACACTACCGGCTGATGGCTCTTGAACTCTGCCCAGCAGGAAGTCGAAAGGGAATTTGGGCTCCTGCCCAAACAAAACACAGAGATTGGGCTCCTGCCCAAACAAAAAAAAAAAAAAAAAAAAAAAAAAAAAAAAAAAACACAGAGATTATTATAGTATTGTAAGCAGAGAGTACCTGGGAGAGATAAAGTGGCCAATCACCCTTTTTGGAAAGTGTGGTAAGGGGCGCAACAGGTCAGGCAACGTCCTGTTAAAATGTTCACACTGACCGCTTCCAGCCGGGTGATATGGGGTGGTACGTGACTTCTCGACTCCATACAAAGTGCAGAGCTGCTGGATAAGAGTGGACTCGAAATTACGGCCTTGGTCAGAGTGGATATGACCTGGCATGCCGAATTTGCAAAACCACTCTACCACAAGAACCTGAGCTACGGTCTCTGCCCGTTAGTCTCTAGTGGGTATTGCCAAGGTGTATTTTGTGAAAATATCAGTCATAACTAACACATTCTCAAACCCAGATCTTGAGGGCTCTAACACAGTGAAATCCAACACCAAAATTTCATTAGGACGGGTAGCCAACAAATGTCTTACAAAACTACCAGGGACAGAGGGAACACCCTTAGCACACTGGCACCGCTCGCACTCCTGGTACCAGCGGGAAACATCTGCAGACATTCCAGGCCAGTAGTGTCGCTGACGCACAAGCTGAGATGTACGTTCCACCCCCGGTGCCCATGCTGTTGATGAAGCTGGGTCAAGTCTTCATGCTTCATGACTGCTGGCAATAACACCTGGAAGACCTCCTCCCCATCATCTGGGCGAAACACACGTCAATAGAGCACCCCATCAGTCTCCACCAGGCGGCCCCATTGCTGAAGCAGAATGACTGCCAACTTTGAGAGTTTCTTACGCTCTTCAGGAGTCGGAGGCAACTTGCGCCTTCAGAACACCAACAACTCTCCTATGACTGGGTCTGCTACCTGCCGAGCACCCGTATCCCTACTAGAGGAACAAGGAAATGAGGTAACCCAATTTACCTGGGCCACCGATTCAATTTGGGCAGCTTGCTACAATGCCATTGGAACAGCCACACCTGGACACAACTCATTCACTTCTCCTGTACCTGAAAGGTTTTGTCACGACAAGGCATCAGCATTGCGAGTACTTCTCCCTGATCTATATTTGATCTCAGTCAAAATGAGTCAAATGCTGCCACTTGGGCAGCCCAACTCTGTTCCATAGCACCTAACTTTGCAGAAGTCAGGTAGCTAAGGGGGTTGTAGGCAGTAAACACCACACATTTATGGCCCAGCAGATACTCCCTAAATTTTTCTGAATTTTTTTTTTTTTCAGTCATGGCCCACTTGAGCGCTAAAAACGCGCTAAAAACTTGAGCAACAAAACCCTCCGCAAAGCGCCAGTAGTAGCTAGCAAATCCCAAAAATGAGCGCAATTCTGAAACATTAGTCGGACGAGGCCATTGTGCAACTGCCTCCACCTTACCTGGGTCAGTAAAAAGCACTTCTGAGGAGATGACATGTCCTAAATAATGTAAAAAAAATAAATAAATAAATAAAAAAAGGCACACTTAGTTTGGCCTTCAGACCTTCCCTCAGCAAGCGGCTCAATACAACTTCCATCCGAGCAAGATGTTCATTCACAGAGGAGGAAAAGACAACAACATCATCAAGATATAAAAGGAGGGAATGGCACTGCTGGTCCCCTAACAACTGCTCCATCAACTGTTGGAAGGTGCTTGGGGCATTGCACAACCTTAATGGCATCCTGTTCCATTCAAAGAGGCCAAACCTGGTGGTACAACCAGGTTTGTACCAGATTTGTACACTGACCAGATCCATGTTAGCCAGCCAGCGAGTCCAAAGTCTCCTCAATATGTGGTAGAGGGAACGAATCCTTCCTAGTCTTCGCATTTAAGCAATGGTAGTCGACACACATATGCAGACTACCGTCCTTCCTCTTGACCAGGACGATAGGCAAAGCATTAGGACTGTAGCACTCTCTAATTACCTGGGTTTCCAACAATTGATTGATATGTACCTTTACCACCTCATACTCAGATGGAGGAACACGCCTGAACCGCTGCCTGACAGGGACGTCATCCAACAAGGAGATATCAGATCAGTACATCTCAAATCCCCAGGCAAATATTTCTCTAGCAGTGCTCTAACCTTACCCTGTTCTTCTTCTATCTGTTCCTGCACACTGGGGGAAACCTGCACAACCTGTGTACTCATCTTAGCTGTAACGGTCACAATTTCTGCAACTTCCGGTGGTAAACCAACCACGTCAACCTGGTTCACAGTACTGATCACAGTGCTAGCATACAGCACTACATCCACCATGGACCAACATTAACTATAGGCACATACACTGTACCACCATCCACCATTTAAAAAAAAAAAAAGCAGAAGATGCCAACAAACCTGCCTGTAGACCAGAATCAGGTGATTCAAACAGAACTGTGCCACTTGAGTATTATATGGAACAGGCTGCAGCAACAAATTTTATGGTGCCACCTGTGATGCGACACGCCCAACGTTCACGCACTTTGACTCGCCCCCCACAACAGCTGGCTGAGTGTCAAACTGATGGCAATGTTGTAAAGCCTGTAAAACAAAACTAGGGGCCTGTGACACCACCGGTAAATCAAAAAAGAGCTGTACCATGCTGGCCAAAGAGTTCCCGGTAGCAGCAGCTAAGGATGTTCATGCCCAACACCCCAGGAACACGTGCACACACACCACCAGGAGGATCTCTGACCACCAACACACCGCAGCCTAAAACTACTTGCCCACAGAGCTCCACATCCAATTCCAAATAACCGATATAAGGAATTGAAAGGCCATTTGCAGCTCGAAGCTGTAACCAATGACATGATCTAAGCTGCTCCTGACCCCATGACCCAAAATTAGTCACAAAAGAACTCTCCGTAATGGTGGACACCATTGAACCAGTGTCCACCAGGCAAGGTACCTGAACCCCACCAATAGGATACAACAAGCTGTGGACAAGTAGACAAAGCTCAAAATTCAGAAATAGTGACACTGGCTGAGCTAGTCCTTCTCCCAACCGAGTTGTGGCCCTGCAACTCGGTGGGAATTAGTTTTCTGACAGCTGCATGGATGATGACCGCTCACCCCTCATTAAAGTCGAATTCACACAGGCTGGTGGTGGTCGGACGGGTCTCCATTCCCCATCACAATCTCTAGCAAAATGGCCAGGTTGCTGAAACCTTCTACAAATTAAATTAGTCCTAGATGGATGCGAGCGTGACTGGAGATTTTGAAGCTGAGCCATATTTTGGGTAAACTGACTCAATTGTTGTTGCTGTTTTCGGAGCATATCCCATAGTTCACTAATTTCAGTCACCGCTGAACCGCTGCTACTATTAATGTGCTCATGTCTCTGCACCCCATAGTGAATGCCTTAAGCAGATGGAACAGACTGATTTCGACCCCTTGAAGTGCTACATAAGACTTTGTGCAACCGTATAATTCACACAACACCTTAATCATTTGTTTTGGGTCCTCCCTCTTGTTCACCGACTGATAACAAATTTCTTCCCTCGCCTCTCCCTCCAGATGATCAACCAAGAAAAATGCCTGATCAGCTGTAGACAGATGCCAAAGCCGCATGCCATCCAGAGCCTCCTCCGCCCACTCATTGATGCCAATGCCCGACCAACCACTAAACTTTGGGCACTTACGATCTTGAGGAACAAAAACAAGCCACTCAGCTGTCGATGCACCCCCATGTGAAAATAAAGTGTACTTGAGTGCACTAAAAAAATACTTAAATACAAGAAAGTACATGTGTAGTACAATCTTATTTTTGTGCTAAATAAAAGTGTAAAAGTTATACACTATAAATACACTAGTTAAAAAGTACCACTGATATTTAAATTGATTTTTAGTACATAGCAATAAAGTGTACTACTGCAAAAGAGTTTTATTAGTGTATTTCTTAAAAATATGGTTTGAATACTTTAAAAATTAGTTCAATGTTAGTACACTTTAGATAGTTATCCTAAGTTTAAATTAAATTGATTTTATTTAAATATATATTAGTAATGTAATGGTTAAAATGACATTTTCCCAAATGTGCTACTTAAGCACACTTAATATAAATACACTAATTAGCAGTAACACTTAAATTTAATTAAGTGTACTAAGATAAATTTATCCTAAGTTTAAATTAAATTGATTTTATTCAAAAATCAATAGTATTCCCAAAATGCTTATTTAAAGTGAACTAAATATATTGAATTGTATTTTAATATATATCTAAAAAGTATACTAGAAGTACTTTTGTATTAAATATATGCTTAGTTATACTTCTAAGAAATATGCTAAACACAAGCATACTTTTAATGTATTTCTAAAAAGTATACTAGAAATACTTTTGTAATAAATATATGCTTACTTACAATTTTAAGGAATATACTAAACACAAGCATACTTTTAATATATTCCTAAAAAGTATAGTAGAAATACTGTTAATAAATATATTCTTAGTTACACTTTTAAGGAATATACTAAACACATAATTTTAGCGACCTTTCAGTACATTTACATAAAACTGTTATAAATACATAAAACACTTACTTAAAGTATATTTTATGTGTACTTTGTGTAAGAACATAAAATGATTGTTTAATGTACATTATAACATCACATAGTCATAAAGCAAATGCACACCTATAGAGGTGCCAGTTAGGAGAACAAACTTAAAGAAGAATTATAACTGCACACTCACACACAGTATAGAATTATAACTGCACACAGTAATTGTCACGGATCTGGTCGGTGTTCTGCGGACTACCCACCACCAGATGTCACTCTCACCTTTTCATGCTCTCTGACTGTTGCTTTGCATTTTGGACTGCATCTCCCATCCTCCACCGCGCTGATTGCGTCAGCCTCCATGACCAATCAGGCGCTCTATAAAACCACGGACTTCCTTGTACACTGCACGGAGTGTTGTTTGGTTGCTATCTTGTTTATGTTTCCTAGTTTCCTAGTCCCCTAGTTTGTATTTGCGCCTGGTTTATCGTATACGACTCATCGCCGCCTGCCTTTTGGACTCTCGCTCTGGTTATTGGTATATTCTCTCTCGGATCGCCCCTATGGATAATGCTCGCTCCTGTTTTGACCCTGCCTGCCTGACCATGTATCTGTCTAGTCCTTCTAATAAAAGCTTGCACGTGGATCCGCTCGCCTCTCGTCTCACTCGCACTGTAACAGAACACTCCGTCACAACAGGATCCAGCAGCTTTTCACCCGGACAATCTTCCGATGTGGACACAGACCTGATTTTAGCCAGGATCAAACAGGGACAACGTACACTCGAACAATACATCCGTGAGTTTTTGGCCATTTCAAACTATTCTACCCTCCCGGACTGTATTATTATTGAACTGTTTGCCGATGGCGTCAATGAGCCGCTAAGTGCGAGAGTGAGACGTGAGGCTCCGCGCTCATCATTAGCCGCATTTATGAACTTTGCGTTGCTGTGTGCGGGTTCGCCGTGTACTGTGGGGGTCGCGAAAGAGGAACGCGACAACGCGGACATGGCAGCCGCGCATCCCTCTCGCAGACTGGTGGTCACGCCGGATCACGACGCCACAAACAAGTTTACCGCCTGGATCGCTCGTGAAATGGCGGCCGTGTTGGAGCGCGCTCATGCTATGGCGGCGTCAGCAGAACCCGCGCACAAGATGGCGGCCGCGCCGGAGCGCGTTAACGCGATAGCAGCAACAGCGGTGCCCATTCACAAAATGGCGGCGAAGACAGAGCTCTGTCACGTCACGGCTGCCATACCAGAGCCATATAGAGTTGCAGCTGTGCTTCCTGAGTCAAGTCGAGTTTCCAAGTCAAGTCAAGGTACAGCTGCATTTCCTGAGTTAAGTCAAGTTTCCAAGTCAAGTCAAGTTGTAGCTGTGTTTCCTGAGTCTAGTCAAGTTCCCAAGTCAAGTCAAATTGCAGCTGTGTTTCCTGAGCCACTGCACAAGATGGCTGCCACGCCAGAGCCACTGCACAAGATGGCTGCCACGCCAGAGCAACTGCACAAGATGGCCGCCGTCTCCAAGCAACTGCACAAGATGGCCACCGTCTCCAAGCAACTGCACAAGATGGCCGCCATTACAGAACCTGTGGTCAGCACCCGGACGCCACCTGTGGTCATGATGGCCCACGTGCTGGACACGCCTCTAAGTAACGGTATGGGCAGCAAAAAGGGCACTCCTTCATGCTGCGGCGGCTACCCCAGAGTCAAGTCAAGACACCGAGTCAGGCCAAGTCACAGCTGTTCCCCACGAGTCAAGCCAAGTCACAGCTGTTCTTCACGAGTCAAGTCACGTTACAGCTGTTGTTCCTGAGTCAAGCCATGTTGTTCCTGAGCCAAGCCATGTTGTTCAGGAGTCAAGTCCCGTTACAGCGGATCCTCATGAGCCAAGCCGAGCTGCTGCTGTTTTTCCAGAGCCAAGTCAAGCTTCAGCCGCTACTCCAGAGTCAAGTCAGGCTACGACTGTAGCCTCCAAGTCCAGTCAAGCCTCCAGGTCCAGTCAAGCTTCCAAGTCCAGCAACGTCAAGGCTGTTGTTCCTGAGCCAGGTGAAGTCATTTTTAATCTTCACAAGCCAAGTGAAGTCAGGGCTGTTCCTCCTGAGTCAAGCAAAGCCACAGCCGTGGTTCCGGAGTCAAGTAAAGTCAATGATCCTCACAAGTCAGGTCAAGTCACCGTTGATCCTCATAGGCCAAGTCAAATCACCGCTGATCTCCAAGAGTCAAGTCAGTTCACTACTGAGCTTCACGAATCAAGTCAAGTCACGGCCAATCTCCACAAACTAAGTCAAACCACAGCTGATCTTCATAAGCCAAAGGAAGTTATTACTGCTGTTCCAGAGCCAAGTCACGTCTCGTCTGACCTTCCAGAGCCCCGACACATCTCGTCTATCTGTCCAGAGCCTCACCATGTCCCGCCTGACGGCCTAGAGTCAAGTCACGTCTCGTCTGAGCGCCCAGAATCAAGTCGCGTTTCGTTTGACCGCCCAGAGCTTTGTCACATCATGTCTGCCAGTGTGATGGCAACCGCCCTCCTCAGCATCTGGGCCGCACACTACGCTCCAGAGATCTTGACAATTCCAGAAGTCCTGCCCGTCATCAAGTCTGCGCCAGAGGTCTCGTCTGACCTCCCTGAGCCTTGTCACGTCATGTCTGTTAGCGTGCTGGCGATCGCCATTCTCAGTGTGTGGGCTGCACACTCTGCTCCAGAGGTCACATCTGTTCGCCAGCCAACTCCTGCGGTCACGTCTGGTCACAAGCCTGCCCCAGAGCTCCCGTCTGGTCACAAGCCTGTTTCAGGGCTCCCGTCTGGTCACAAGCCTGCCCCAGAGCTCCCGTCTGATCTCAAGCCTGCTCCAGAGTCCCTCTCTGATCTCAAGCCTGCTGCAGAGCTCTTGTCTGGTTTCCAGCCTGCTCCAGAACTCCCCTCTGATCTCAAGCCTGCTGCAGAGCTTTCGTCTGGTCTCCAGCCTGACCCAGAGCTCCCCGCTGATCACAAGCCTGCTTCAGAGGTCCCGTCGGGTCTCAAGTCTGCTCCCGAAGCCTTCCCCATCGGAGAAGCTGCGCCAAAGCCTCCAGAGGTGTCGGCGTCGGCCGTAGAACCTCTTATGGAGGGGGCGTTAACTGCTAAACTCTCTGCTTCTCCCTTTTTCCTGTCTGCGTCCTCTGTCACTGTTCTCCCCAGGTCCCCGTCCAAGACGCAGCCTCCTGTTCCGCCCCGGAGGGCGGCTCCGCCTCTTGTTCCGCCCCGGAGGGCTGCTCCGCCTCCTGTTCCGCCCCGGAGGGCTGCGGTACCTCCTGCTCCGCCTCCTGTTCTGCCCCGGAGGGCTGCGGTACCTCCTGCTCCGCCTCCTGGTCCGCCTCGGAGGGCTGCGGTACCTCCTGCTCCGCCTCCTGGTCCGCCCCGGAGGGCTGCTGCGCCTTCTCTCCCTACTCTGTCTGCCTCCTCTGTCCCTGCTTTCCCCAGGTCCCAGACCGTGACGCAGATTCCTGTTTCTCCCTGGAGGGCTGCTCCGCCTCCTGCTCTGCCACCAGCTCCGCCCTGGAGGGCTCCTGCGCCTCCTGCTCCGCCTCCAGCTCCGCCCTGGAGGGCTCCTGCTCCTCCTCCGCCCTGGAGGGCTCCTGCGCCTCCTGCTCCACCTCCGGTTCCGCCCTGGAGGGCTCCTGCGCCTCCTGCTCCGCCTCCAGCTCCGCCCTGGAGGGCTCCTGCTCCGCCTCCGCCCTGGAGGGCTCCTAAGCCTCCTGCTCCACCTCCGGCTCCGCCCTGGAGGGCTCCTGCGCCTCCTGCTCTGCCTCCAGCTCCGCCCTGGAGGGCTCCTGCGCCTCCTGCTCCACCTCCGGCTCCGCCCTGGAGGGCTCCTAAGCCTCCTGCTCCGCCTCCGCCCTGGAGGGCTCCTAAGCCTCCTGCTCCGCCTCCGCCCTGGAGGGCTCCTAAGCCTCCTGCTCCGCCTCTGGCTCTGCCCTGGAGGGCCTTTGCCCAGCCGATTCTGCCTCAGTCTCCTGGCCCCCCCACCGCTCCCCTGGACTGTTTTTTCCTGCTTATTCGGTTGGAGCGTCTGGAAGCCGCTCCTTGGGGGGGGGGCTATGTCACGGATCTGGTCGGTGTTCTGCGGACTACCCACCACCAGATGTCACTCTCACCTTTTCATGCTCTCTGACTGTTTTGCATTTTGGACTGCATCTCCCATCCTCCACCGCGCTGATTGCGTCAGCCTCCATGACCAATCAGGCGCTCTATAAAACCACGGACTTCCTTGTACACTGCACGGAGTGTTGTTTGGTTGCTATCTTGTTTATGTTTCCTAGTTTCCTAGTCCCCTAGTTTGTATTTGCGCCTGGTTTATCGTATACGACTCATCGCCGCCTGCCTTTTGGACTCTCGCTCTGGTTATTGGTATATTCTCTCTCGGATCGCCCCTATGGATAATGCTCGCTCCTGTTTTGACCCTGCCTGCCTGACCATGTATCTGTCTAGTCCTTCTAATAAAAGCTTGCACGTGGATCCGCTCGCCTCTCGTCTCACTCGCACTGTAACAGTAATAAAATACTTAAGTATTTTATTTTATTATCACAATAAAAGAAAATACTTAAGTGAGTGTGCAGTCATAATTCCTCTTTAATGTACATTATAACCATGTGTATGCCTTCTGCAATACATTTTAAATATTTATGTATTTATAATTTTAATATTTGGAAAAGAACAATATTTTTAAAAAGATTTTTAACATTTACAATGTACAAATGTATGTCAACTATTATTAAGCATTGCAATAGGCTACTTAAAATATGTTGTTTAATATGCTGTTCAGTTTTACTTAAAGTGCTCCTATTATGCCTTTTCAAATATGATCTTTCATGTAGTGTGTCATGTAGCTGTATGTGAACATAAACAAACTATCTGCAAAGCTGTGAAGCCGACGATAAATAAAGTTATTGTCTATCAAAAAAAAAAAAAAAAGAAGAGTCGGCTCACATTTGCCTGAACGAGTCATCAGGAATTCGAATCTTTTTCTGCTATGGCCATACGTCACGAAGTAACACGTTTAATAATAATAATGTCCGTCCACGTTCTACGTCGTGAACAACTTGCCCGCCCACAAACAGTTCAATTTCCATATGGTTTACGTCACATGGAAATTTACACGTACATTATACAGAAGACGCTGTATCCTATGCTGTGAGTAAAATTGCGTTATATTCACTTCCGAAGGATGAATCTACAAAGATTGTATTTTCTAGCGATCGTTCAAAATACGTAGTTGTGTATGTTATGTTGTGTAATAACCCTGCACATGTCTTGCTAACCGGCTAACCTGCACGCTTCTGTAGTTCTGTTGTTCAGCTGTGGACCCACTGTAGTTTGACAGTTTGTGATTGATGCAGTTTGACTGTCTGTCTGTCTCATTAGTTGGAGTAATGATAAAGGATGGCACACGAAGCGGCTTTCACACCGAATGTGGAAAGCGCTGTGCGATTAAACCCATTCGTTTCAATTGTTTCCACCGCGACCGTAGCGCGCACACCCCGGACAAAGTTCAAATGAGTTGTGTAAATGAACTTTTGCCGCTGCCCTCTGAAGGGCTACATTGAACCCAGCGGTCAGCGCTTTCTGCGTTCGGTGTGAAAGCCGCTTAATACATTATACAATGTTAAAGTTTACAGCTTACAGTTTATAGAGGTGTGCCCGGTTCGCATAAAGCATCTTTACACAGACGATTTAAGGCTGCTCTAAAGAGGGTCTATGTCGGCTCAGATTCAGTGTAAAGACGCAATGCCACATTAAAGCAGACCTAGTTTCAAAAACATCTCCTGATGCACAACCTTGGACACATCATCAGTGTTGCTTCCTGGACTCACGGGGTGTTTCGGGTCTTGCAACAGACACCCTCCTCCAGGCGACCCGACCGAGGCTGATCAGACCCCGGCCTGTGTCCAAGTGGCATGCTACCGCCCCCACCGCTCTCCCCTCTTCAACCAGAGCCATCTGGATGCTTTCTCCACTGCCTCCACGTTGTTACTTATGGCTCTTCTTCGGTTGACGCCTGTTATGCCCAGTGTACCATAGGCCTTACTCAGGGTATGGCTGGCAAATCCCCGACTGCCTACTTCCACTGGCATACACCTGGTCCTCCACCCATTTATCCGACACTGCTCCACCAGCTCCTGATATTTTCCCCTCTTTCTCTCCTGAGCCTCCTCCATCCTCTCCTCCCAGGGCACTGTCAGCTCTAGCAAGATTAACTGTCTTGTGGCCTCAGAGACCAAGATGATATCAGGTCTCAGTGTGGAACACTGCGGGCATGCAGGTGTCTCTACTCTGCCCCATGTGTACAGGTTAGATGGGCTGGGAAGAATGTCATAGACCCCTTGGATCAAGAACCTGATTCTCTGGGGGTTCCACGTCCAGATGTCCTTCCAGGTGACATTCCGCTCCATCGCCTGCTCCCACTTCATCCAGGCACCTTGCTGCCGCATGGCCACTGCTCTGCTGGATCTCTCCTCCTCAACTGAAGCACGCACCTCCTCCTGCACCAACCTCTGCCTCTCCCTCCCGCTGGCCAAGTCGTACCGGTTTGCTGTTAGGCTCCCAAGTCCAGCTCTGCCTTGCGTTACTGACCCAAGGATGGCCTTGTGCTTCAGTCGAGTTTCAGCTTGTTGGACTGCCTCTGCTGCCCTCCACTTCCTCCCTGTCCTAACGACAATCCCTGCCCCGGACACTTTCGCATCTCTGGATCCAGAATACATCAAGTGTTCCCGTGCCCGTGCCACAATGAACTCCTCCCTGACTGAGCCAAAAGGAAGTCTGAGCTTGTTGGTCTTCCCATACAGAGCGGTGTTACTTAAGCTGCGTGGCAATCCCAGCCATCTGCGTAGATAGCTGCTCACCTTCTGCTCAAAACCTTCAACCACAGTCATGGGGACCTCATAAATGAGCAGGGGCCAGAGGAGTCTTGGGAGGATTCCATGTTGGTAGACCCAAGCCTTGAATCTTCCTGGGAGCCCTGATCTATCCACTGCTCTCAACCAACCCTCCATATCAGTGCTGCTTTCCCTGATGGAGTCCCTGTCATTGAGACTACAGCTAAAGGCCTTCCCGAGGCTCTTTACTGGTTTCTCAGTGACTGATGGGATTTGATGTTGTCCCAGCCTGAAGCGGAATTCATCTGTGACTTTCCCCTTCTTTCGCACCAAGGATCTAGATTTTCCAGGTTTAAAGCTCATGCGTGCCCATACCATGAGCCTCTCCAACCCTTGGAGGATCCATCTTGCTCCTGGTACCGTGGTTGTTGTCACTGTGATATCGTCCATGAAGGCTCTGATG
>NW_026129802.1:0-35417 GCF_022985175.1 Labeo rohita | reverse complement strand
TTATCAGAATTTGATCCATTACGTGCATCTTAAACTTCAAAGTGTAGAACTGCTGGAGAAATTTAACATGTTCTTTAAAGACACTAAGTGTGAAGCCAGTGTACAGTAAAGAGCTAGTATCATTCTTGAGAATGGAAAGGGCTAAGGGATCTTCACTGTGGTACTGTGTTGCCTTGTGTGACATTATTTTATCCCCTGAGGCAAAAGTGTGGTCTGTCAATGCCTGGACCTCCCACTGAGTACAGGCATCACTGTACTGATGGGGCAGCTGCAAAGGCTCCATTTGTGCAGTCTCATGGTCATCAGTAGTGGAGTCACCTTGCTCATCATCTGCAAAACACAACACTTAAGTCAGTAAATGAACACTTTTGACTTAAAGTTGGTCTCTTTTTAAAGAAGATAATCAGAATATTATTGTGAAATCATTAAAAAAAAATTAAACTATAAAAAAAAGTTAAAGTTCGAATTTACTGTAAAAATGTACTGTACTATTTTTTGTTGTTATATAAAATAAGAATTTTACAATATAGTTTTTAATCCAGAACTGCTATAAAATTAAAGCCTCCTGTTATGATGTATTTTGTTCAGGTGCACTCTTGATGTAAATTAATGTAATATTGGTCCTACATAATTTGTAACAAAAAAAAAAAACAGTGGTAAATAATCTATTTAGGAGTCTTAAATTTTTACAACAATATATAGTTTGTCATGATTAGATTAAAATGTAATATAGTGAAGGTGGCAGCTAAGGGGTTATAGGATAGTTCATTATTATAGAAAATTTTCATCATTTACTCACCCTCAAGTTGTTCCAAATCTGTATGATTTTTTTTCTGTTGTACTGAACACAAAGAAAGATATCTGGAATAACGTTAATATACAAACTGACTTTTGGGTCACATTCACTTCCATAGTAATGCTATTTTTTCTTCTTACTATGGAAGTGAATGGGAACCAAGGTCTACTTGTTTACAAACCTCCTTTTGTCACACACAGACGAAGGCAGAGACGGAGGTAAGTGCAAAACAGGAGTGGTATGTTTATTAGACAGTTTGATCAAACAGAATTCAGTAGTAAGGTTGTTTAGAGATCTTATCTGAGCAGTCCATGTAAACGGGAGAGCAAAACCAGGGGAGCAGCAGAGAGAATCAGAGTCCATAAATCCAGGGGAATCCGTAAACGTGAGGGATGTGATCTGTAGACCAGACAATGAGTGACTGAACCGTCCAGGTATTTATAGGGGTGTGGTAAGTGGAGTCAGGTGCGCAGTCAGTAATCAGGTGACCTAGAACGGTTGGGCGGATCCTCCGGGGTGTGGTTTGAGTGGGTGACTGAGGTGGAACTCTGACATTACCCCCTCCTCCAGGGGCGGCTCCCGACGCCCCTCTCCGACGTCGAGGGCGACCTCGACCACGAGGGGCAGGACGCTCTGGGTGGCGCTGATGGAAATCCGTCAGTAGTTGAGGGTCCAGGATGTCGTTTCTAGCCACCCAGGATCGTTCCTCAGGTCCGTACCCCTCCCAGTCGACTAGATATTCCAGGTGACCACCCCGACGCCGGGAATCCAGGATCTCATGCACAGTGTAAACTGATGGTTGATCCAGGATCTCAGGAGGAGGAGGCTCAGCTTCAGCTCCGGTGACTCCTGTGGCAGAGGGAAAATAAGGTTTTAGAAGGGATATGTCACGGAGGCTGGACGAGAAATGAATGATCGAGAGTAGTCCCTTTGTAGCGTGACGGAAAACTCAAACGCGGACGTGCACGAGTGAGTAGGTAAATCACGCAGTTGGTCTGAGAACGCTCCGATAAGGAGTAGAGATTTCCACCAAGAAATCCGCGTTCTCACACGCACACAGACAGGTAAATAAGCGCTCCGAAGAGCAGAGAGTTTACTCACGTGAGTTGAGCTGGAGATGGGACCTGACGTGGAGTCAACCATGAACTCAATGTCTGGTGCTAGACAGACACCTACTTCCTGCTTAAATACCTGCGTGGGGTTACTTCCGGGTCCTCGTGACCTCACGTGACTTGGTGCGTGTGACAGTACCCCCCCCTCCAGGACCGGCACCAGACGGTCCCGGAACGGAGGATACCCGACGACGGTAGTCCTGGATGAGAGCTGGATCCAAGATGAACCGCCCAGGAACCCAAGACCGCTCCTCCGGACCGTAGCCCTCCCAGTCGACGAGATACTGGGTGCCACGGCCCCCGAGGGCGCGAATCAAGGATTCGTCGGACGGTATAAGCAGGACCACCGTCAATGATCCGGGGCGGAGGTGGGGCAGGAACCTGGGGAGACAGAGGAGAGAAGAAGACATGTTTGAGTTGGGACTGGTGGAAAACAGGATGGATCCGGAGAGATGTGGGCAGCTGGAGCCTGAAGGTGACAGGGTTTAACCGATGAGTGATCTTGAAGGGGCCAATGAAGCGAGCAGTGAGTTTTTTAGAGTCTGTTTTAAGGTTGATGTTGCGGGTGGATAAGTAAACCCTGTCACCAACATGGAACAATCGTCCCGGGGGGTGCCGGCGGCGATGTTGAGTGATGTATCGAGTGTTGGCTTTCAGGATGGCGGTGCGGGCATGGTTCCAGAGCCGCCGGCACCGGCGGACCAACTGTTGGGCAGATGGGACCTCAACCTCCGGTTCCTGATGTTCGAACACCGGAGGTTGAAACCCATAGCATACCTCGAATGGGCTCAGGTTGGTGGCAGAGGAAGTGTGGATGTTATTAGAAAGTTCAGCCCACACGAGGTAGCGAGCCCAGGAGCGCTGATGCTCGCCAGCAAAGCATCGGAGGAAGCGCTCCAGCTGTTGGTTGGCCCGCTCCGTCTGACCGTTAGTCTGTGGGTGGAATCCGGACGACAGACTAGAGGTGGTCCCGATCAGACGGCAGAAGGCCTGCCAGAACTTGGCCGTGAACTGGGGCCCTCTGTCCGAGACGATGTCCTTGGGGAACCCATGCAGGCGGACTACGTGTTCGAGTATGAGCTCCGCAGTGGTCTTGGCAGAGGGGAGTCCGGTGAGAGCCACCAGATGCACAACCTTGGAGAACCGATCCACAATGGTCAGGATGGTGTTTTTCCCTTGAGATTCGGGGAGTCCAGTGACGAAGTCGATGGAAATATGTGACCAGGGTCGTTTGGGGATGGGGAGGGGCTGCAGCTCGCCAGTGGATGGGGTGTTAGTGGTCTTGGAGCGAGCGCAGATGTTACATGCCTGGACGTACTGTTGTACGTCTCTCCTCAACGTCCTCCACCAAAACACCCTGGTGATAAAGTTGATGGTCCTCTGGACTCCCAGGTGTCCTGCCAGAGTGGAATCGTGCCCCCACTGGAGAACTTCTTGGCGTAAGGTGTCAGGTACGAAGAGACGTCCAGTGGGGGTATCCGGAGGGGGTGGATTTTGGCTGTGGCTCTGGCGGACTCTCTCTTCTAACCCCCACCGGAGGGGAGCCAAGATGACGTGGGATGGCAGGACAGGCGCGGCCTCCGAGGTGGTGGAGTCTCGCTGGTGTTGGCGGGAGATGGCGTCTGCTTTGCTGTTCTTCGAACCGGGCCGGTAGGACAGTTGGAAATTAAAATGTTCGAAGAACAGGGCCCACCGCGCCTGCCTGGGGTTGAGCTGTTTGGTCTGGCGGATGACGGTGAGGTTCTGGTGGTCGGTCCAGACGGTGAATGGGTCGCCGCCGCCCTGGAGCCAGTGACGCCATTCCTCCAATGCCCACTTGATGGCCAACAGTTCACGGTCCCCTACCCCGTAACGCTGCTGAGTGGAATTGAATTTTCTAGAGAAAAAACTACATGGGTGTAGTTTACCGTCTGGACCACGTTGTGAGAGGACGGCTCCTACGCCCACATCGGAGGCGTCCACCTCAACAACGAAGGGTTTGTCCGGGTTGGGGTGGGTGAGGACTGGAGCGGTGGTGAACAGGTGGCACAGAGTCTTGAAAGCTTGGATGGCTTCGGGGGTGAGGCGAAAAGTTCCATGTGAGGGTTTAGTGAGAGCAGTGAGGGGTGCTGCAGTTGTGCTGAAGCCCTGGATGAATCGCCTGTAGAAGTTGGCGAACCCCAGAAAACGTTGTAGCTGTTTAAGCGACGTGGGTAGGGGCCACGAGCGCACAGCCTCCAGCTTCTGGGGATCCATGGCCACACCCTGAGGCGAGATGACAAAACCGAGGAATGTGGTGGAGTGCTGGTGAAAAGCACATTTTTCCAACTTACAGTACAACTGATGGGCCAGCAACCTCCGTAGCACTGCTCGGACATGTTGGGTGTGTTCCTCCAGAGTCTTAGAATATATGAGGATATCGTCCAAATATGCATAACACCAGCGACCCAGCATGTCCCGGAGAACGTCGTTGATGAGTTGTTGAAATGCAGACGGACTGTTGCACAGACCAAACGGCATGACGAGGGTCTCGTAGTGACCGGTGGGGGTTATGAAGGCCGTCTTCCACTCATCGCCCTCTCTGATGCGGACTAAGTTGTACGCGCTCCGTAAGTCCAGCTTCGTGAAGAAGCGGGCACCAGAGAGGGCGTCCAGGGCGGTGTTGGTAAGAGGGAGTGGATGACGGTTCTTGATGGTGATTTGGTTAAGCCCCCGATAATCCACACAGGGACGAAGGCCCCCGTCCTTCTTCTTGACGAAGAAAAACCCCGCAGCCGCCGGAGAGCGGGAGGGGCGAATAGTACCGGCCCGGAGCCCCTCCGCTACGTACTCCTCCATCGCTTGATGTTCAGTAGCAGACAAGGAGTACAGGCGGCCGCGAGGGGGCACCGCGCCCGGCACGAGGTCAATGGCGAGGTCGTAAGGGCGACGAGGTGGAAGTTGGGCAGCGCTGCGTTTGCTGAAGACCTCGGCCAGGTCGCGATACGGGACGGGAACCTCCTCCAGGTTGATATCGGAGGCCTCGGACTCCCCTGAACACGTCCCAACCGGCGCCCGGAGACAGAGCTCCTGACAGGTCGCCCCCCAGTGGATGATCTTACTGTTGGTCCATGAGATGAAGGGGTCGTGAGAGATGAGCCAGGGATGGCCCAGGATGACGGGTGGTGAGGTGATCTTGGTGACATAAAGTTGAATCTTCTCGGTGTGGTTGTCGATGGTGAGTAGGATTTCTTTGGTGCGACGGATGACAGGGCTGAAGTTGAGGGGGCGACCGTCAATGGCGGTGATGGTTAGCGGTTGAGACTGATTGACTCAATCCCCAACTGGGCGGCATAATCCTGATCGGGGCGGGACAGGATTTCTTCGTAACCGGACCAAGTAAAGACCTCCCCCTCTCTACCTGGTCTGGCCGTTTCCCGGACGAAGAGGGCAGATCGCTCGATGGTGTTCTGGGGAGGCGCAATAGGCGCATAAACCTTCGCGGTAGCGTCTGGCCCTCTCTGCTGCCGACAGGGAGGTGCGGCCTATTTGCATGGGCTCCCCGGCTCCGGTTGAGTGGGCCTCTGAGGCGATAGGTGGAGGAGGAGAGGGCGCAGCGACAGCGTAGGTGACGGGTGAATCCAGGGTCCTAGTGCGGGGGGTGGTGCCTGTGGAAGAGCGAAAAACAGGATTAGTGCGATGTGAAGAGTGACGCATTCTCTGGTCGACCCGGAGGGCCAGCTGGATCATGCCCTCCAGGGTTTCGGGAAGCTCCCGCACAGCCAACTCGTCCTTGAGTCTGATGGAAAGTCCCTCATAATAGGCTGTGCGGAGAGCGGCGTCACTCCAGGTTGTTTGGACTGACAGGGTGCGAAACTCGGTGGTGTATCGACTGACGCTGCGTTCTCCTTGTTTAAGATGGTAAAGACGGGAGTCTACCTCCACCTCGCTCTCAGGGTGCTGGAAGGCGGCCTTGAGCTGGGCGGTGAATGCAGGGTAGGAATGGGCGGAGTCTCCGTTGGCCTTCAAGACCGCCGTAGCCCACTCGGCTGCCTGCCCGGTGAGAAGTGAGATGAGCAAAGCGATCCGGCTGCGGTCTGTGGGGTAACGGGATGGCTGGAACTCAAAAATGAGAGAGAGGTTAGTGAGAAAGACTTCACACCGGGCTCCGGATCCATCCCACTTATCCGGGAGTGAAATCTTGGGTGTTTGGGCGGGGCGGACTGGCTCCGCGGGGGCGATCTGTGCAGCAGCCAGGTCATCATAGTCTGCTTGCAGGGTGGTGAGATCCGATTGGAGAGCCCCGCACGAAGCGCGGTAACCTCCGCTCGAAGTCCCACCATCTCCTGCTTCAGACTCATGATTTCCACGGTCTGCTGCTGGATCACACCCCACAGTTGCTCCAAATCCGCCGGGACCATTTCGGGACCAGACATTCTGTCACGGAGGCTGGACGAGAAATGAATGATCGAGAGTAGTCCCTTTGTAGCGTGACGGAAAACTCAAACGCGGACGTGCACGAGTGAGTAGGTAAATCACGCAGTTGGTCTGAGAACGCTCCGATAAGGAGTAGAGATTTCCACCAAGAAATCCGCGTTCTCACACGCACACAGACAGGTAAATAAGCGCTCCGAAGAGCAGAGAGTTTACTCACGTGAGTTGAGCTGGAGATGGGACCTGACGTGGAGTCAACCATGAACTCAATGTCTGGTGCTAGACAGACACCTACTTCCTGCTTAAATACCTGCGTGGGGTTACTTCCGGGTCCTCGTGACCTCACGTGACTTGGTGCGTGTGACAGGATACGTGAAAGGTGGGGTGAATTCTGTACCTGGGTGGGAGCTGAAGCTGATATGTCACTTCGTTAATCTGCCTCAGGATCTCGAACGGACCAATGTAGCGGGGACTCAGCTTCCGACAAGGTAGCTTCAACCGAATATCCCTCGTAGAGAGCCAGACCTTATCTCCAGGGTGGTAAATGGGGGTATCTCTCCTACGAGCATCGGCGAAGTCCTTATGTCGATGGATGGCGCGTTGGAGGTGATGATGAGCTGAGTCCCACACTCTCTCGCTCTCTCGAAACCAGTAGTCAACAGCTGGAACATGTGTGGGTTCCTCAGTCCAGGTGAACAGCGGAGGCTGAAAACCGAGTACGCACTGGAAAGGTGTTAAGCCGGTGGTATCTTGGCGTAGAGAGTTTTGTCCGGCTCCAGCTGTGTTGGTCCTCGGAACAGTATGACCGGAGGTAACGCCCAAGCTCCTGGATTTTCCTCTCAGTCTGGCCGTTCGTCTGCGGATGGTAACCTGAAGAGAGACTGACAGAAACACCAAGTGATTTGAAGAATGCTTTCCAGACGTGAGAAATGAACTGGGGACCCCGGTCCGACACTATCTCTTCTGGGAGACCGAAGTGACGGAATATGTGCTGGAATAGCATTTCGGCGGTGTCCATAGCCGTGGGTAGGCCCCGCAAGGGTATAAATTTGCAGGCCTTGGAGAATCTGTCTACTATTACCAGCACGCAGGTATTGCCCTCTGAGTTCGGGAGATCCGTCACAAAATCTATTCCGAGGTGGGACCAGGGTTGTTGTGGAATGGGGAGTGGCATCAGTTTCCCTATGGGAAGATGACGAGGAGTGTTAGAGGTGGCACAGACTGAGCAGCTTTGGACGTACCTGATGACATCACGGTTCATACTGGACCACCAGTAACGAGGTTGAATGAGCGAGAGGGTCCGTCTGCTACCTGGGTGTCCAGAGCCCGGAGATTGGTGAACTGTGTCCAGAAGGCGTTGACGTTGGGAGCTGGGTACGTAGATTTTACCTTCTGTACATTCCGGCGGAGCAGGTTCTTGGAGAGTGGCTTCCTGTATCCAGGTGTCGATGTCCCACTGGATGGGGCTAACAATCAGGTCAGTAGGTATGATGGGTTCTGGTTCGGTGGTGGGATCTTCAGAGAAATGTCGAGAGAGTGCATCAGCAGGTATATTCTTAGATCCGGGTCGATAGGTAATCTTGAATTGGAAACGGGTGAAGAATAGAGCCCATCTGGCTTGGCGGGAATTAAGATGTTTAGCTTCTCTGAGATACTGCAGATTTTTGTGGTCAGTGATGATCAAGAATGGATGTTTAGCCCCTTCCAGCCAGTGACGCCACTCTTCCAAGGCGAGCTTGATGGACAGGAGCTCTCGATTGCCTACGTCATAATTCTGCTCCGCCGGAGACAGTTTCTTGGAGAAACAGGCGCAGGGATGGAGGAGAGCAGAGTCACCGGCCGCTTGCGACAGCACTGCTCCGACGCCGATGGTGGATGCATCTACCTCAACTACGAAGGGACGTTCGGGATCAGGGTGACGTAGGAGAGGAGCAGTGCTGAAGATCTTCTTAAGTTGTTGGAAGCTGTCGTGGGCAGAGGTGTTCCAGCATAGACGTTTGGGGTGGCCACGCAGGAGGGAGGTCAGAGGAGTGGTGATGGTACTGTAGTCCTTGATAAACCGGTGATAGAAGTTAGTAAATCCGAGAAATCTTTGCAGTTCTTTGATGGTGTTGGGTTGTGGCCACTTCTGGATGGCGAGCACCTTGTCCTGATTCATCTGCACACCCTCGGGGCTGATGTTATAGCCCAGGAATTGAACTTCGGGTTGGTGGAACTCACATTTCTCCAGCTTCAGGTATAGGTGGTGTTGACGTAGGACTTGGAGGACCTGATGGACGTGCTGGCAATGTTCGGCCTGGTTCCGGGAATAAATCAAAATATCATCAATGTAGACGACCACAAACTGATGCAGAAATTCCCGGAACACCTCGTTCATAAATGTTTGGAAGACAGAGGGACTGATGGACAAACCGTATGGCATGACAAGGTATTCGTAGTGGCCGGTTGGTGTTATGAAGGCCGTCTTCCACTCGTCTCCCTCACGGATACGAACGAGGTTGTATGCACTCCGCAGGTCCAGCTTGGTGAAAATGTGAGCTCCACGGAGTTCTTCGAGGGTGGCAGGGACAAGTGGAAGTGGGTACGGCTGTTGAATAATCTGAGAGTTAAGTTGACGGTAATCAATACATGGACGAAGACCTCCATCCTTCTTACCCACGAAGAAGAAGCTGGAAGCGGCCGGTGAGGTGGATGGTCGAATGAATCCTTGTGCTAGAGCTTCTTTGACATATTCCTCCATCGCCTGGCGTTCCGGGTTGGACAATGGATAGATACGTCCCTTGGGTAGTTGAGCCCCAGGTAGCAGATCAGTCGCACAGTCCCATGGCCGATGTGGAGGAAGATGGGTGGCAGCTTGCTTACTGAAGACATCCTGGTAGTCCAAGTACTCCGCTGGGATCTCGACTGTGGTCTCCACCTCGGGACTCTCAATCTTCGTGGATGCTAGGGACAGTGGAACTGAGACAGGTGGTGGTAGTTGAGATAGACAATGCTTGAGACAATGCTTACTCCAACTGATGATGTCACAAGGATCCCAGCGGAGTTCGGGATGGTGAAGGTGGAGCCATGGACGTCCGAGGATGATATCGACGGTGGAGTTCTCCAGTACCAGGAGTTTGATGCGTTCTTGATGAAATAATCCGACTTGAAGAGTGATGAATGGAGTAGCGTAGCGAATCCGCCCACGTCCAAGTGGTTTTCCTTTAATGATTTTAACAGCAAACTCGGTATGATGACGTTGACGTGGTAGATGAAGGCGGTCTAAACAGGCTTGTGAGATTAAGTTTCCAGACGCGCAGAAAGTAGAGCAGAAACACATAGGGAGCGTTCAGCAGTATAAACAGTTACTGGAATCAAGGTAAGTTGAGCAGTTTCAATATCAGTTTGAATAGTACTCACCACTGGACGTGGGGGTCTGACAGGGCAGTTTCGGAGAAAATGGCCAGGAGTTCCACAATACAGACATAATCCCGAAGTGAGGCGACGTTGACGTTCTGTTCGGGAAAGTCTAGACAAGTCGATTTGCATGGGTTCTGGTACTGGAGAGCAAGCTGCCACCATAGCGGACTGAGGAGCGGTTTCGGGGGGCTGGCAGGCGGCTAGACGCTGGGACACCCGAGCTGTACGTTGTAGAAAAGTCTCTAACCCGATGGAATCGTCGTACAGCGCCATAGCTGCTCGAATATCCGGGTTGAGACCCTGCCTGAAGGCGCCCAGCAGCGCAACCTCATTCCAGCCGCTAGCTGCCGCCAGCCGCCGCCAGCATCCTGAAATGGATAGTGTAGTCGTGCACAGAAGAAGATCCTTGCTGTAGCCGGAACAGTTGATCTGAGACGGTGAGCGTGCTGGTGGTAGTGTTAAACACTTCAGAAAAATGACTGGTAAATTGTTCAAAAGAATTAACAATGGGATTTTCAGCATTCCATATCGCCTTAGCCCATTGGAGAGCCTTTCCGGTGAGAAGAGAAGTGAGAAACGCTACCTTTGAGTCTTCGGTGGGGAATTGCTGTGGTTGCATGCAAATGTAAAGTTGTACTTGAAGCAGGAAACCGCTACACTCAGCCGCCTCTCCGGCGAATAAGGTGGGTAAAGCCATGGGACTTCCTGAGGCAGATAGCGGCGGGTGTGGTGGTGAAAGTGCCGCTTGGAAAGCGCTGATGAGTTCGGTGAGTGGATTCGGTGCAGGTGCTTCTTCGGTGTTCATAATGTTGTTGGTCTGGTCTCCTGTCACACACAGACGAAGGCAGAGACGGAGGTAAGTGCAAAACAGGAGTGGTATGTTTATTAGACAGTTTGATCAAACAGAATTCAGTAGTAAGGTTGTTTAGAGATCTTATCTGAGCAGTCCATGTAAACGGGAGAGCAAAACCAGGGGAGCAGCAGAGAGAATCAGAGTCCATAAATCCAGGGGTAATCAGGTGACCTAGAACGGTTGGGCGGATCCTCCGGGGGTGTGGTTTGAGTGGGTGACTGAGGTGGAACTCTGACACCTTTATTCATTCTGCATACAGGTTTGGAACAACTGGAAAGTGAGTAAATGATGACAGAATTTTAATTTTAGCTAACTTTACCCCTTTAAGTGCTTTTATAAAAGATTTTCCACTGTTACCAACAACTTCAGCTTAACACTAAATATTATTCTTGCACAATAGGAGTGTCATCAAAAAGAAATCGTTTAAACAATGTCTTCTGTTAGAGCACGTACCTTAACAAGAAGCTGTACCTGTTTGTGGATATATCCTGACGAGCCGTCGCCTCGGAGTCTTCACTGGAGCATCGTAGCCCAACCATTTTTCGGGGAAAGGGTGATCCTCCGTGGGTCTCCTGTCAACGAAGTGGAAGGAGCAAATGTACGGAAATTTCGGTGGTTTCTTTAAGTTTAAGGCTTTCAACCAAAGCCGACGAGCTTCTTCGCCCTTCGGAGGGGCGTGCAAATCATAGGGTGCTCCACATCCACATTCAGCTCTGGTGCGTGGATTATGGTCAAAACAAATGTCTTGCAGGTATTTTTTACGCTTGAACCAACTATTATGACACCCCCTAACTGCACAAAGTATGCCAGTCTTTCTGTAATCCATATTAAAAGTTAACTAGCCAGTAAAATCTACACAGTCGAAACTACAGAATCACAATACACCTAAGTTACTACTAGCGGAACTACTTTACCGGAAATCTGACACATTATAGTTCGAAAATGGCGGCGCCCACGCTTACGTGAAAAATAAGGTGGATAGCCTCAGAGGCCGTATTTCCCCAGAAGACTGCCATTCCAAGAGGGTCAATCTTCCATGTTTCTGAAAAATGAGTCATATATGTAAAAGGTTCCGAAACCTCCTACAGGAAGGATGGGGCTTCCGCACGTTCCCAGTGCTCCAGCCTCACTAAAGTGGGTAGTGCTCCTTCCTTCAGAGGAAGGAAGGAGACTGATCTTTAGATATGTAGTTCATTTTTTGAATGTTTCATTTTTAACAGCAACAAGGAAAAGAAAAATGGAGAGCGAGGAGGCTCCTTTGACCTCCAGACAGTTGACATTGGGACAAACTAAGCTAGTCACACAAAAGAATGTTGATCATTTAGTGTTGAATTTTGTGACCCAGAGCCTCCAACCCTTTAGTGTGGTGGAATAACCATCATTTAAAGCTTTCTTGCAAGATCTTCAGCCTAACACCTCTCTCATGTCAAGGGCCACTTTGCGACATAAGATGGATGAGGCAGCACTTGAGATGAAGACTAATATGAAAAAAGCAATGTCAGAAATAAATTTCATAGCAACGACAACAGATTGTTGGAGTTCAAGGACAAGAGGTTTCATCGGTGTCACTGCCCACTAGGTTGATCCTAAGAGCCTGTAGAGGTGCTCAGTAGCACTAGCATGCAGGCAGCTCAAAGGCCCACACACTTTTGATGTTTTGGCTTGTGCTCTAAATGACATTCATTCTGAATTTGACATACAGAACAAGGTAGTTTGAACTATTATGGACAATGGGTCCAATTTTTTAAAGACATTTCGTATATATATAGAGCAAGATGAGAACAACAACTCTGCTTCAGATGAGACTGAAGCTGAGATAAGTGATGTGATGTGTGATGGAGATGATAAGGACATGGAGGTGGACTTATAATTCCAACTTTCAAAGCGTCATCATTGTGCCTGCCACTAATTAAACTTAGTTTCCACAGTGGATGAAGCCAAAGCCTGTTCAAATCAAGCCTACAAGAAGCTGTCAAGGTCAGCATTTGCAAAGTGCCATGCACTATGGGATAAGTGTGGCAGATCTGCGGTTGCAGCAGAGATTATAGAAGATGTGTGCAAAATTCAGCTGGTCCACCCCAACACAACAAGGTGGAATTCCTTATTTCTTGCCATTGAGGGAGTGCTTTGAATCATTAAAGGTCAGGGAGAGGGGGCTATCAGAACTGTCTTCACTTCACTCAAGTTGCCAATGTAAGCCCTGTTTTTTTAATAATTTCTTTAAATTCATGTTCCAGTAATGTAATGTTAAGTGAAATGTTTAGTAATATTTAGCAAATCTATTACTAAAAATAGGTTTTAAAACCCATTACTTTTAGTAGTAGCTAAACTACTCAAGGATCTGATAGGAGTAGACAGAGGAAAACAGTAAAACAGTAGATACAGTAAAATGACACTTCTCTCTCTCTCTCTCTAGAGATATCTAACTAAAATTTGATCTTGACATTCTCAGTTTGTTTAGGCTAGTTTTAAATGGATCTTGGAAATACATGGGACAATGCTGTTCTTTTGAAATTTTCAGCGTTTCAGCAGGTTTTATGAGGGTAAATGTAAGACTTTTTTTAAGACCTTTCTAAGACCAACTAAAGAAACTTTAAGGAAAAAAAAAATCAAAGGGAAAACAATACAGCAATATGTTCCCTAGTTAGAGTTTTACTTTCACTTTCAAAATAGCAGCAGTTCGACATCAAGCAATTGTTTGTTTTTAGTTAGTTTGAGTTTTCCCACTTTTCTTCATTTTCCTTTGGTTTTAAGTAGCTTGTAAACAGGGCCGCTGCTGGCCAAATGGGTGCCCTAAGCAGAATTGTATTCTTGTGCCCCCTCCCTCATTATGGAAGTTAAAAAACAAAAAAACAAAAAACACTATTATACAGGTTCAAAATACAACTTTTAATAAAATATAAAAGTAAATGAATAAATTGCAATTAAATAGTATTATTTATAAATTACAGTTGTAGATCTAGACAGTTACTTATGACTATGATTTTATTAGGCCTAATACAGTTGTCTAATTGATTTTATTATCTCAAGCATCCAGAAAACATAAAAGAAAATTAATTTACTACGATAAAACCATGATTCATTTTGGCAAGGGTTGTGATGTCCACATGTTTTTGTTGAAGAAATTATTGAGGCTGTAGCATTTCTATTACAAGATTAAGTGAATATTTGAATTAAATGTTTGGTCACTATTAAACAAGGATTTTATTGTCCTGGCCTTTGGCGCCCTTTGCAGGCATTTGTAATAATATGTAATGTACATAAAATATTTATTTTGTATTAGCCCACATTATGTATTTTAACAGCGTTGTTTAATGAAACCATATGATTATTTTTAATTAACTGATCATTACTGCCTTATTGTTTTTATATAGGTTAATGCATTTTAAGCCATGGAACCTACACACTCACTAACATAAAGGTGCTTTAAAAGTTTCTTCAAGCGATGCCATAGAAGAACCATTTTTGATTCCACAAAGAACCATTCAGTAAAAGGTTCTTTAAAGAACCATCTCTTTCTTGCCTTTTTATAATCTGAGGAACCTTCTTTCGCCACAAAGAACCTTTTGTGAAACAGAAAGGTTCGTCAGATGTTTAAGGTTCTTTATGGAACCATTTAGACAAAAAAAGGTTCTTCTATAGCATTGTGAAGCATCTTTATTTTTAAGAGTGTAAGGCAGGTGCGTTGGTGGTGGTAAAATTATTACTGACATTAAAACACGTTATTAACGTCAACAGCCAATAAAGTTTCTCAGGATTCTGAACGCACCTGGAAGTGATACACTGGCTTCATCTTGGCTTTTTTTCGTTTTCTTTTCTCTGCGCCGGAACCAGCAGCGTAGCCAGAAAAAAGACTCAAAAAAATCTGACTCTGTGTATTACTAACGTTACAGGTACACTGTAAAAAACAACCTGTCAATACATCACAATTCTGAAAAAAAGCATTGTCTTGCATTGTGTGGTCTTCAGGGGCCTAATTTAATTTTATGTACAGATTTCATCCTAAAATTTGCATACGCACAAAAGTGTTCAAATTTATGAAATCATTTGTGTGCCAGAATCTGCACAAAAGTCCCTTTATACAGGTGCATCTCAAAAAATTAGAATATCATGAAAAAGTTCATTTTTTTACTGTAACTTACTTTAAAAACAGAAACTTTCATATATTCTAGGTTCATTACATAAAACATTTCTAAAGTTTTTTTGTTTTAAATTTGATGATTAGAGCTTACAGCTCATGAAAGTCAAAAATCCAGTATCTCAAAATATTACAATATTAATCAATTAAGAAGATCAAATAAAAAAAATGGATTTGCAAAAAAGAAAAGTTCAAGTTTGTTCATTTATGCACTCAATACTTGGTCGGCAGCACATATTACAGCAAATGACTTGCTCCTAGCACAAATGACCGCATCAGTGAAGTGTGGCATGGAAGTGATCAGCCTGTGGCACTGCTGAGGCACTATTGAGCCTTCAGATCGCCTGTATATTGTTGGATCGACTGTTTCTCATCTTTCTCTTAAAAATATCCCATAAGATTCTCAATGGGGTTCAGGTCAGGCATGTTGGCAGGCCAATAAAGCACAGTAATATCATGGTCAGCAAACCATTTGGAAGTGGTTTTTGCACGGTGGGCAGGTGCTAAAGTCCTGCTGGAAAAGGAAATCAGCATCTCCATAAAGCTTGTCAACAGATGGAAGCATAAAGTGCTCCAAAATCTCCCGGTAGACGGCTGCATTGACTTTGCACTTGATAAAACACAATGGATCAACACCAGCAGACGTCACAACACCCCAAATCATCACTGACTTCAGAAACTTCACACTGGACTTCAAGCAGCTTGGATTCTGTTCCTCTCCAGTCTTCCTCCAGACTCTGGGATCATGATTTCAACATGAAATGCAAAATTTACTTTAATGTGAAAAGAGGACCTTAGACCACTGAGCAACAACGTCAGGGAAGATGCGTCTGACAGTGTTCGGTTTCAGAAGTGGCTTGGTAGCCCTTTTCCTCAAGGACTCAAGGGTCTAAGCCTGGTGACTCTTAATGCGCTGACTCCAGCTTCATTCTACTCCTTGTGAAGCTCTCCCAAGTGTTTGAATTGGCTTTGCTTGACAGTTTTCTCAAGCTTGTGGTCATCCCTGTTGCTTGTGGACCTTTGCCTACCAAATTTCTTCCTTCCAGTCAACTTTGCATTTAATATGCTTTGATACAACACTCTGTAAACAGCCACCCCATTCAGTAGACCTTCTGTGACTTACTCTCTTTGTGGAGGGTGCCAGTGTTTGTTTGGACCATTGCCAAGTCAGCAGTCTTTCCATTAGTGTGGTTTCAAAGAACAAGAGATACCTAGAATTTATACTGTAGGGATGGTAATTTAATGAAACTCAAATGTAAATATTCTAATATTTTAAGATACTGGATTTTTTTACTTTCATGAGCTGTAAGCTCTAATCATCAAAATGAAACCCCCCCCAAAAAAAACGTATTCAAATGTTTTAGTTTACATGTAATGAATCTATGAAAGTTAATTTTTTTTTTTTAAATAAGTTACAATTAAAAAAAAAAGAACTTTTTCATGATATTCTAATTTTTTTAGGTGCACCTATAAATCCCAGTCAGGGTAAAGGCTAGAAGGGATACAGCTTTGTCTACTGGGCATGCGCACATTAATCTAACATTATTTTTGTCACACTGCAACAATAATACTGTTTTTGTATTATAGTAAAGGCTTTAGTTTAGGGTTTAGGGTTGGGGTAGGTGTAGACTAAAATGCAATCTAATAGGTAGAAAAATTAATTTCATTGTTTCCGGTCTGAGCTGTATCCCCTTTAGCAACAACCGTCAGTCGTTTAAATAAACAAAAAAAACAAAAACAAAACATCTCCAGTCAGGCGAAGAATATGCGTACATGCACCTCCACTCAGTCTCCTCCCCAAAATCACCATATATGGAGCTTACAACACCTTGTTTTATTATGCATAACCTCATCTGCACATTATTTCCATCCACGTGACATGTTAGGTAGGAAAATATGTGATACAGACTATAAATGCTATTTGTGCCATAGATATTACATTGCTAAAATCTTCCAGTATCCTTGTTATATTTTAGAATAAATATTTCAAAATATCCTTAAAAACTAAATTGTATAATACTTTGTATAACTTAACAAAAACAGTTGATTCATTCTTTTCCACTGGCCAAATAGTATTGTGGCTATTTTAATTGTTTTACATAAAATGTATGCCGTATTTCTGATAAAGTAAACATATGCTGTGAAAATGCAGTTGTCAGACTCGGTGCGCCACTGACAAAATATTTACAAAATAAAACGTGTATTTTTATAGTTTCCTTTAAATTATATCCTTCAAATACAATGGTATTTTTCAGAAAATACCAAAGGTGTCTGCCTTCACGCAATATTAACATCTCTGTGCAGCAGTAGTTGTACAGTATTATCATTAGAGCTATTCAAACCGGCCGGACCATTCAACCTCAGAATCCATCAGCGTCTGACGTAATATGCGCAAAATGCGCATCATTTATCCTTGTTCTCAAGATTTTTAACAATATTTTAGCACAAAAGCTCATCTGCTGCCACCTGCTTATGATTAATGCTAAATGCAGTTGAATGCTTTATTAGGCTAAATAACGGTTACGGTTCCAAAAATAAAAAGTTGCCAAAAAGTGTTATTACTATTGCAATTTCTTTAGCATAAAAAATGTTTTGTCTAGTAAGCTAATTGCAATTTGTAAAATATTTATTTACATGTTACAGCATCTTTTCTTCAGCTATAGCAAAGGCCCAGAACATCTGGCATCTCTTTTGATCTGCCATCAATGATGGATTTAGTGGAACATCCTTTTCCAGTCCCTGTCAAGTGTTAGCTGAATAAATATTCAGTCAATGTAATTCATTTCAGCATGTTAATTTTATGTAGACTGTATTTAACCTAATTAATTTATGTTATAAATTGTGTATATGTAATACATAATATATGTAATCTTATGACACAAGTGCTGATTTTGTCCCGATCTATCATGAGCTTAAAGGTGATTTTATACAACAGTTCAGTAAATAAGAGGTTGATATTGTGTTATATTTTAAACACAATATTATGTGTTTTTGCTCAGTTTTGCAGAGAACATATTACCTTTGAAGCCATAGCTGAATTTCTGCGCGTCTCTGAGCAACAATGAACGGATGACTAATAAAGACATTTATCGCCACCTGCTGGCAGATTTAGTTTCTCACTTAGAGTATCATTTTATTAAGATGATAATAATAATAATAATAATAATAATAAAGAAAAGAAAAAGGGATAGTTCATCCCCCCCTTCCCCTATTTACATATAATTAATGCTATTTACATTAATTAATTGAAACATCATGTAATTAATTTGATTAAACATTTTAACATTTTAACAATTAACATTTTTAACTGACAGATTTGGCACCTTAAGATTATTATAATCACCACAGTAGTATGCAACTTTGGAAATGGCTCATTGAAAATACGTGCCTCTATATACAGTTCTGCAAACCTGAAAAAAATGTGCTGATTAACCAGCTAGACCAGCATCAAACCACTAATTATTTAAAACCAGCCTGAACAAGAAAAATCATGCAGGTCAGACTTGTTTTGTTTTCAGCAGAGATCTTGTATTTGACTGTTAGCTTTCAGTTATACAAAACAATACTGAAGGTACATGTTATCATGGAATGTTATTGAGAAACCAGATAAAGAGTAATTTTCCTTAAAAGGCTTCAGCCGAACACATTAAATGATAAAATACTCTGTTAAACATTAAAAGGTTGTAGATTAAAGGAGAAGTTCGCTTCCAGAACAAAGATTTACAGATAATGTACTCACTCCCTTGTCATCCAAGATGTTCATGTCTTTCTTTCTTCAGTTGTAAAGAAATCGTTTTTTCATCTGCATCAGGCTTCAGGCTTTCTCTGCCTGTTTTTTTTCCCCGTTCATGACAGTTGGGGTGTGTCGAAAAACTCCCATCACATGTTCTCCCTCAACTTCAAAATCGTCCTATATGGCTGTTTTACCTTTATTGTTAAGGGTGTTTGATCTTCTTTGCATGTTCAGTTTCCAAAAACTGTGTCGGTACTTCTGTAGCGATGTAGGATTATATTAAAAATTTTTGAAGTTGAGGGAGAAAATACGATTGGAGTTTGAATCAGAATACACAGAGTTCAGGCAGAGCAAGACAAGACAAGCGTTTAAGATTAAAAAATATCTAAATAGTATTTTTTTAAATGAAAATAACTGATCGTTTCGCTAGCTTAAGACCCTTCTTCCTCGGCTGGGATCGTTTACAACCGCATTTGGGATCGTTTGAAGCCGCATTTAAACTGCATTTTGGAAGTTCAAACTCTGGTCACCATAGCAGTCCATTATATGGAGAAAAATGCTGAAATGTTTTCCTTAAAAAATAAAATTTCTTTACAACTGAAGAAAGAAAGACATGAACATCTTGGATGACAAGGGGGTGAATACATTATCTGTAATTTTTTGTTCTGGAAGTGGACTTATCCTTTAACAACAGTGTGATCTAAGAATCGCTGGGTGTTTGATACTGTGGAAGCATTTTAATACAGAAACGTATTTTTTCATGCAAACTTTTTTGTTCTTACTGGCACCTGTGAACAAATGTAACACTAGACCAAAGAACAAATAGACATTCACTTACAGTCTATTGGCACCGACATTGTTTTGGAAAATCTTCCAAAAGCTTTCACGTTAATTCTAGACTGTACTGTAGGCGCCTTCGTTACTTTATTACTTTGATTTAACTGATATGTAAAAAGTAAAATAAACAAAAAAACATCCAAAATTAAAGCATAAAACTCTTGATTATTGACTCGGTTGTTTTAGACAGTCAAAAGGGTTTTAGCAAAACATCATTTAGGTGATTTTGAGAAGCTCGCTTCTAAAAGTATGTGGACACGCCCTTTTAATATTTTTGGCTATTTCAGTAATTCAAGTATAATGACAAGAATATAAAGCCACATTTAAATGGACACTTTTTCAGTTAGAATGAACAAATTCTGACTGATGAATCTGAACATACGGTTCACATGAATGCTAAATAAAGTTTCTAAGGCACTGCTCATGCAAAAAACATTCAACAGGCATCTGTAGGTGTGGTTTTCAGGCATTCACATGTTTTTGGACGTGTATTTTTACTATGGTGCAAAAATCCTCTTAGGGAAATTGTGATGTCATTTTTTTATTGTCTTTAACAGAGCAACATAATTTGTGTGAAAGAAAGTGGAAGAATATAACAAAGGCTGCTACATCAACTTTTATCACCATGCAAATACCGTATTGATACAATTTAATTACATAAATGACTGATTCATTGTGACTGATTGAATTTTTATTTAGCAATATAGGAAATACAGAGTGTAGACTGTTGATTATATCTGTAGTTTTATTTTAAATAGTAAAAATATATGTGTGTAGAGCAGTAGCGTAGCCAGAAAAGAGACTCTGGGTGTGCATCAAAAAAAAACTGGATGTGCCACATTAATTGTCAGATTTAATGTGCCAAAAACATCCGACTCTGCGTATTAGCCACGGGTGTGCCAGGGTATGCCGGTGCACACCACAGAAATAGATGCAGAAATACATATTTTTTAATAATCGTAATAAACATGGGCGGCGCTAGGGAAGGGCGGGCACAGCTGCTTCAGCACCCACAAGAAAGACCAAAGGACCCCCATAGCGCAATGAGAAAGGCGATGCATGGACAAGACATTGTGCACCAGTAGCCCCTCTTCACCTTCACCTTCACCATCTTTTTAGATTCTTCACACCAAGTCAAGACAGTACAGAGGTAAAACAATCTTTGTTTGTAGAACACATAATATTGTGTCTTTGCTGCAGCTGTAGAATCTGAAGAGCTTCTGGATTCAGTGTAGCAGGATGAAGGAGAGCAGAGAACAGCAGAGGAACAGGAAGCTCTGAGTGACACTCTTAGCATTGTTACACAGGTTCCCCTCACAACATGAGGCACTTTGTACATATGAAATCAATGTCGTGGCATTACAAAAAGATTTAGAGACACAGCCTTTTAAAACCTGTGACTGGGCTCCAGTAGACACTGATGAAAAGATTGAAGAAGAAAACAGGTAGAGTCAGTCAAATTGGCCACTGGTTTACACGATCTGTATCAAGAGAAAGATAATGAACCCTCTTTCTTTTCCAGATTCTCACCTGTTGCATTAAAGCAGCGGTCTTCAGTCCCTGAACAGCTCACTGTTTTTGAGCAGCTCTGTCCATCACAATAGTAACATGACTTTCCATTGGGAGTGTTAGTGCTGGAATCTGCAGGAGGGAAAGTAGATTTGCTTTCTTTACACAGTCCTGGTCTTACACAGCATTGTAGGTGCTCCTTGTACAAAAGAAAAACATTTTGTCTTCCCGAACTTTTGCGCAGGCTCTGCCTGTAAATCAGCATTTCTTTTCTGCTGACGCCACATTCTTGATAGAAAATAAAGTTCTATCCTACTTTTTTCCCCTTGTTAAATGGTTTATAAACTGCACTAAGAAAATGAAGTACAATACCTGGAGCATCTTGGGAGTTACAGAGATCTGTGTTACAGCACAGAGAAGAGCCTTTTCCAATGCCATAGTTGATGGTTCCACTTGGGCAGGCAGATGGAGCACAACTTTTAAGCTTCACTGTAGAACTGTTGACTAAAAAGCACATATGTGATACAGGATTATTTTGATGAAAAAATATATTTATAAATATCTCAACAGGTGTATCAAAAGTACAAACTTTGCAATATTAAATGATCTCTAATATTTATTAGAGAACTAGGATTGAGGTCCAAAGGTGTAAGATCATAATGCTAACTTACCATAATGATTTCAGTAATCTATATAGAACATTCTATGTGTGCGATTATAAATTCTGTCCAGAAAAGAAGTTCTTACGTGTTAATGTTGCACTGAAGCAGTTGGTAAATACACTTGAACACGTAGTCGTCTGGGTACAAAAACCCAACACACTTGCGCAGTTATAACAGCTAAGAGAGTGTCCTTTAGTAATGAAAAAAAGACAGTCAGAGAGAGACATGCAATTTGTACCTAGTAACATTACAAAAACTTTTTCTATTCTGTACCTGCAGTGAAAAGAACGAACAGAAGAAAAACTGAGATTTGCAGATCCATTTTTGATCAGATGGTGAATGAGATAATGTGCCTGTTGCATTTTTATAGCTCATCAGAAGTGGGGGTGGGAGTGATCATTGTCTCATTTCCTCACAGTTACGTCATTCTAAACCTGTGTGAGTTATATCTGCGTTCCATACGCTGAAAGACAAAAGGGGTTCAGTGTTGTTCATACAGGTCAAACTTGTTTAGTTTTTAGTTTTGTTTTTTCAAGTAGGAGTTTTTAATTTACAGTAATTAAGTTGGCTTGGGAAAGCCAACTTACTGAAATCATATTTAAACTTCTTCTTCTTCTTCTTCTTCTTCTTCTTCTTCTTTTTCTGACCGCAAATTTTTTGGACACTAACTCCTCCTAGACCATTCAAGCTACATACTCCAAACTCGGGTCAGATCTTCATACTGTTCTGACTTAGTGTGCTATATCTTTTCAGACTGGTTTGAGTTACGGTTTTCTTAAAAATTAATATTAAAAATCATAAAAAGTCCCATAGACTTTCATTGACTAAAAGTCCATGTCTGTTTGAACTATGTTTAATGTAAACTGCTAGAAGCCATTGATACTCAATTAAGCTTTAAGCTATCTATGTTCTTTCTAACTAATAACTAATCTATCTATCTATCTGTCTATCTATCTATCTGTCTATCTATCTATCTGTCTATCTATCTAACTATCTATCTGTCTATCTATCTATCTTCAAACCTTATCTATCTATCTATCTATCTATCTGTCTATCTATCTATCTATCTATCTATCTATCTTCAAACCTTATCTATCTGTCTATCTATCTATCTATCTATCTATCTTCAAACCTTATCTGTCTATCTATCTATCTATCTTCAAACCTTATCTATCTATCTATCTTCAAACCTTTATCTATCTATCTATCTATCTGTCTATCATTTAACCATTACTATCTACCTATTTATCTATATATGGTTAGCAACCAGAATCATGCTATCAACTTTGCTAATCATGTTAGAAACATGCTAGCGACTTTGCTAATCATGCTAGAAACACGCTAGCGACTTGCTAATCATGCTAGAAACATGCTAATCATGCTAGAAACATGCTAGCAACTTGCTAATCATGCTAGAAACGTGTTAGCGACTTTTTGCTAATCATGCTAGAAACATGCTAGCGACTTGCTAATCATGCTAGAAACATGCTAGCGACTTTGCTAATCATGCTAGAAACACGCTAGCGACTTGCTAATCATGCTAGAAACATGCTAATCATGCTAGAAACATGCTAGCAACTTGCTAATCATGCTAGAAACGTGTTAGCGACTTTTTGCTAATCATGCTAGAAACATGCTAGCGACTTTGCTAATCATGCTAGAAACATGCTAATCATGCTAGAAACATGCTAGCGATTTTGCTAATCATGTTAGAAATGTGCTAATCATGCTAGCAACTTTGCTAATCATGCTAGAATCATGCTAGCGACTTGCTAATCATGCTAGAAACATGCTAATCATGCTAGCAACTTTGCTAATCATGCTAGAAACATGCTAATCATGCTAGAAACATGCTAGCGACTTTGCTAATCATGTTAGAAACATGCTAGCGACTTTGCTAATCATGCTAGAAACATGCTAGCAACTTTTTAATCATGCTAGAAACATGCTAGCGACTTTGCTAATCATGCTAGAAACATGCTAGCAACTTTTTAATCATGCTAGAAATATGCTAGCAACTTGCTAATCATGTTAGAAACATGCTAGCAACTTGCTAATCATGTTAGAAAGACGTTAGCAACTTGATAATCATGTTAGAAACACGCTAATAACTTGCTAATCATACTAGAAACACTTGTTATCTATCTATCTATCTATCTATTTATCTATCTAGCTTTCTGACAGACTGAATTCAAACTTTAAAGTTTTTAAAACTTCATAAACTTCTTAAACTTTTCAAACTTTTTAAACTTTTTAAACTTTTCAAACTTCTTAAACGGTTTACAATTTTCAAACTTTTTAAAACTTTCTGGTCCGGCTTTCTCAAGCCAACTTAAAGTTTGTCTTGACGAACTTTTTTATCTAGTTGTGTGTTTGCTCAACCTGTACTGTTGGACTTCAGCTCTACATACAGTAAGAATGCTTAAGGTGTGACTGACCTTAAGATGGAACATTTTTGAGAAAGTCTTACATGCAAAGAGACCTTTTGTCTTGAAATTTTAACCCAACACATTAAATGAAAATTAGAAGGAAATTACAATTCAGGTGGAATTAATAGGAGACATTGTCACGTAACAAAAAAAAAACTGTCACAGAGTAAGCCTACTACAAAATTTATCACATTTTTGAACACATTAAATGAAAATCAGTTATTGTTTAAAAGTGTATTAAATGCAGTTCGTTCAACTTTATAGCATTTTTGGACCCACTTAAGTAGGACTTAATATAAGTAATTTTACATTTACATTTAAGACATATTTGTCTTTTAACCCTTTAACTGTCACCGTCCACTTTGTGGGATGTATACTTCACCATATTACAAATAAATCCTAATCTAATCATGGCAAACTATACATCCTTGGAAAGGTCTAAGATTAAGATTCCTAAATAGATATTTTACCATATTTGTGTTAGTAATAGATTAATATATGTCAAGAGTGGAATTTAAGAAATCTACATCATAACAGGAGTTCTGACCTTTGTCACAAAAGACTTTCTTTGTTGCCTTTTCCCCTATCACACTTTAGAAATCATAAGACATTATATATCATGTCAAAATGTAAAATCTCAAAATTCATCCTTTGAAATTCATTTTAAAATCAGACATTGCATTACCACAGAAAATGTACATCAAAATCATATTACAAAATGATTTCAGTTATGAATTATAAAAATGTAAGTCTGGATAGTGCGTTTTTATGTCTGTGTTCAAAATGGGAGTGACAGTGAAAGGGTTAAATAATGGTCAAAGTGTACAGCTGAATGTGCTATAGTGCAAATATATTATTTTGTTGAGATTTGTTGAACCATGGCAAGAAATAATGCTTAAAAAATTGTGTTTAAATGATTTTGAATATAACATTTATTAAGTACTCGAATGTGAAATACATTACATTATAAATGCATTAAATGCAAACTGTACTTCTTTCTCATTAATTCCTCTGGTAACACTTTACAATAAGGTTCATTAGTTAACATTAGTTAACTACATTAGTTAACATGAACTAAGAATGAACAATACTTCTACACCATTTACTAATCTTAGTTATTGTGAATTTCAGCATTTACTAATGCATTATAAAAACATTAGTTAATGCACAGTGAACTAACATGAATTAACAATGAACAACTGTATTCTTATTAACTAACATTAACAAAGATTAATAAATAGTGTAATAAACGTTTTGTTCATAGTTTGTTCATATTAGTTAATACATTAACTCATGTTAACAAATGACACCTTATTGTAAAGTGTTACCAAGAATATAATATAGGAAATTGACTTCTTGTAGATCAATTTAAAAAAAAAAAAAGTACACTTAAGGTTGTATAGCTTAAGTTTCTAACTTTCTTAGATAATAGTTCTAAAGTTTTGTTTTTGTTTTGTAGATATACAAATGTGGTAGACTCAGTGTTTACTGCATAAAAATGTATTGAGCTTTAGAAGACCTTCTCTTTTTTTTCAGTTTCAGTGGGATGTCATTCCAAAATCTGCATGACTTAATCTCTTCAGCATTCCATACATTGAAAAGACAAAGGGGTCCAATGTTGTTCATACAGGTCAAACTTGTTTAGTTTTGTCATTGTCTTCACAAGTGGGAGGTTAATTTAATTATGTTTGCTAAATCTTTACTGTGAATCTTTATATCTACATACAGCAGGGCTCTCAAGTTTTGGAAAAAGTTTGGAGTGAGATTATATCTGTTAGTGGAGGAGTCACTCAAATATTTGCAGCAGCGGCCCCTCGGCCCCACGCAATTCTCTCCAGTTTTTGCTAGAAGTTCAACTATCTATTGTTCATAATTGACCAGCACACAATAAAAAAATATAACAACTTATAGATCTGATAAAAGTCAAATTCATAAAAATAAAATTATTTAAATTTTTCAAAAATGCAGATGTATCAAGTAAAAAGAAATTTGGCCCCAAACGAGCAAACTAAACAGCAGTGCTCAATACTGTAAACATACAGGAGGATTGCAGAACTTGCCCTGAGCATGTATGTCAATCTGTGTGTGTGTGTGTGTATGTGTTGGTGAAAGAGACAGGGCTGTAGGGTATCAGAGCGAATCAGACAAATGGAAGATTCGATCAGAACATTTGGTTGAAACCAAAGAGCCAAATTCCACAAAGAGACCCAGGACCACGTCATAAATCTGTCCAGGATACCCTGGCGCCAGCCAGCCTGAAGTAAGCCTAACCAACCAACTTTCACAGCTTTGAACGACTTGCAACATTAAAACAAAAGAACACAATTATTGATAATCCCAACTCAGGAAGGAGATTGCCAATTTTGGGGCAAGAAACCCAAGACCATTGGTCAAAGATACAGCACATCAGGACCATCACATGAGGAAACTTTGTTGGGTGGTGCTCCCCCACCCTAGACAATAACCAGACCGAGCTCCTTCTAAATTCCTTTATTCCTCGGAACATGCCCTTAGTTCACAGAATGACAGAGAGACTGTCCCTTTTACCTAAATATGCACCAAAATGATGCTTAAAAGGACTTATGAATGAACATCAGACCATTGCATAACTCCCTACTATGTATGTTACCCACACATTTGTCCATTATGTTCTAATCACTCATTGTGTATGTCCTTTTAATAACTATTGAATAGTTTAACACTAGAACCGCCAGAGGTCGCTGTATACCTAAAACCGCCATGCGGGTAAATTTTACCCACGCGCAAACAAGTGTTTTGATATGGCTAAGGACGATTTTATTTCACTGTGTTATGCCACTGTCTTGATAAAGAAGTGTCTTGTGTCATAAAAAAATGATTGTCTAGTCATCAACTTATATTTTTGCCCTGTTGTTTTGTTTATAGATTTTTATGCAGCCTACAGTCCGTTTTCATAACAGTCAATTTAACATTAACAAGACTGCGCTGACAAAAGGAATTAAAAAGAAGGAACTACATAATTATGTGGTGTAATATTAGAATTCGTTGTCATTATTCAATAAATTAAGAAAATTCGTGTTATTTAAATTACAAAAGTAGCCCATAGACGACAATGTGTAATAATAACTCGCGCACACTGCATATGATGATGCGATGTCAAATTCAAGTGCACAGCTTCACCTAAAGAAAGATTAATTTGTTTACTTATATCATTTATAATTTGAATAAGAGAACAACACAAATAAACAAATAATAATAATAAAAAAATTGTATTCATTACATAGATCAGATTTTTTTTTTTTTTTTTTTTCAGGAAACGGCCAGACTAGAATAAATAGCAACACAGTAGCGAACAATAAACAATAGAAAATGCAATACAAATAATCCAAAGTTTTATGTAAAAAATTTAATAAATAATCCAAAGTTTTAACAATATGTGTAACGTTAGGCTAAAACATCTACATATGAGATCGCTGTCAGATGAGACGTCGGATGCTGAGCCGACCCAGGACGCATAACAGACCCTCCAATAATCATGGTATTTAGTGCTTCTAATACCTCAAAAGTCAATGACTGGGAGACTTGAGTGTTTTATTGAAAATCTGTTATGTACATTTGAAAAACAGGTACGGGTAAAATTGACCCCGTGGCGGTTCTAGTGTTAAGGGTTTATATTTATGTTTGGTATGTATGAGTTTGAAAATTCATGCTTTGAACGTTTCTACCAATCAATTCTTTGTCAAATGCATTGTATTCTTGTTATAGGAATCATGGCCAAATTATACTCTGCAAGAGCGGGAAAATTCTGACCATGTGACTGATAAGATAACATGCTGATTTATGTTTTGGGAGGAGAAACATAGCAATATCCCGAGTTAAGACAACATCTAATTGGTCAAGACACCATTTTGGGATGTGTCCAAAGCTGAGTTTAAAACCACAGGACACCATAAAATTTTGCTTTCATCAAAGGAAACCCCTTTACACAAAGGCAACGCAAGTACAACCTCCAGATTCTAGCTGAACTGGTGCATTTAATGTAAAGTTTAATAACCTCATTGAGAAACTCAACGCGAGGGTTAATTAAATGATTGATGGCTGTTCAGGTCTAAGCAATTGCATATACTTATGCTATAAGCTTGGGATTTCACATTTTCACTCTTCTAAGCTCATTCTTTCCTCATCTCTCTCTCTTTCTGCAACTTGTATGAATGTGTGAATGCGCGTCTATGTGTTAGATTAGTTTATATGTCTTAGGTTTTTCCAATAAATTCCTATTCATATTGAAAAGAGAAGTATCTTGTGTTTTGTGCTTATAAATTAATGTCTTAAACTGCCGACCTTGTTACCGTGCTAATAAATAGTGTTTTCACTATATTTTGGATATTAGTATCCAGTACAGAATTGATGTTATACGGCCCGCTCAATGAATCACTGGCCGATTCATTGATCCGCTGTAAAACGGAGATTCTGTTCAATCTTAAATGATTCCCTTTGAGCTAAATTGACTTCTGTAGATCCCCTACAGGATACATATTTCAGCTTATGAATGTCCTTTTGTATTTCAAGTGTTTGTTGCACATTTTGATGTCTTGATGACACAGTGGTAGGGACTCGAACTTAGCTAGAGTAACTAGTTACATGTAATGGAATTATGTAATTTAATTAAAAACTAGATTTAACTAATCTGTTACAGTTACTTTTACTTGTTAGATGCCATTAGCTAAGCAATGTGATTTTAAAAATGTTGCAGAGGATCTCAGATTTACCAATTATCTAGTCCTTTCCTTAATTTCAGGTAAGCCACAATTAGTTAAAGCTGTTGAAGAACTAATCATTTTGCACGAATTTGGCTATGTTCCCCAACATCAGCTCTCATTATCTTTGATCACAGGCAAGTGATTTTGTCTAGGAATCGTATAATGGAAAACGATTCAGCTGCACTAAACAACGCTTCCACTGTGAGAGAAAGCGGCAGCCCCGCATCAATTCCACCGCTGTCCTCGTCCCGTGTGTGCGTGTCTACGTTGCCTAGTGACGAGCGTGATTCTAGCGGGATCACGTGATATACCAGAAAACAGCAAATTCTAATTTCTTGGCTGGTAGGTGGCATTTAACTCTCTCTGCAAAGCCTGTTCATTAACATTATGTAGCGGGACAAGTTATCCCTTACTTCTCAGCATGAGAAATACAAGGTGTGGCATGAGAGCGTGTGAACTGGTTGAAATGCGTCAGACTTGAGAGCCCTGTCATACAGTAAGGTATGTCTGATATTTAAAGGAAAAATTGAGAAACAATGCGAAGAATACATTCGTTTGCTTTCATTCAAAGAGACTGTTTGTAATTGTCCAACTGCACCCTAACACAAATACAACTTAAACCAATTTAAAATTTTTAAACACTGCAACCTAACAAACACTGTTTTTTCAAATCCTGAACTGTCATTTAAAGTTTGAACAATTTTACGCCACACACAAACTTAAATAAAATCTGACAAAACCAAAGAACAAATCAGACCGTCACTCATGAGTAAGTTTGCTATCAAACTGATCAAATTCTTGAGCACTTCACCAAAACAAGTGTATAAACTAACATCACCCTTCTGAAAAAAGTTCACTTTAAAGGAACACTCCACTTTTTTTAAAAAAATATGCTTATTTTCCAGCTCCCCTAGAATTAAACAGTTGAGGGGACTTGAAAAATGAGCCTATTTTCAAAAAAAAGTGGAGTGTTCATTTAACATACGTTTAAAAAGAGTACTGAAATATACTTTAAAAGAATATACTTAAATGTAAACTGAATATAATGTTTTAGGACATTTAATAACATGCTGACTGCAAATAATTAAAATATATAATAGTTTGAATTTACAAATAATGCAGTTTGACCAACGTAAGTAGGACTTATTTATATTTAATTATCGTTGAAGTGTAGCTTCTGCTGATGAATGTACTAGGATAATAATTTGTTTAGATATGTTAAACCATGTTGAGGAATTAATATTAGTGTGTCTCTGTACACAATATTCTCTTTTGCATACAAATACAGTTAATACATTAATACGTTAATACAAAAATTGCACTGAGTTGTAGTCTTCTGATGTTTGATAGAAGCAAATGCAAGTATTGATTCTAAAGATTGTCTGCTGCCAAAAAGAAAGAAAACGGGTCAAGTTAGTCTATTTATTATGCATGAACGTGCACGGCCATTTGTAAATGTAATATGTCTGGCTTCCGGTCTGATCTGTCAAGCTATTTTTTAGCTGTACAAAACAGCTCATTTTGCTGCTTGATATTGCAAACTGGTGTCTTCACAGAAATTATTTACTTCTGTGTTGAAAAAATAAGGTGGATAAGATGGCCGTTGAGCTGTATCAAAAGCTCAAGCATAAACATTAAACAGATAACTCTTCATTATCTGAAAAGAATTTTCCCCATGCATATTTCAAAAAGGGTTCAAGTTAGTTATGCCACACTTGACCGACAGAAGGCTTCTTAAAAGTAACTTCTGTGTGAGCTTCATAGATTACATTGCTGCAATCTTAATAATAAAGGTTCTTTATTAGCATCAGTGGTTCCATGAAAAAACTTTAACATCCATCGAACTTTTCCATTGCACAAAAAGTTTTTATAGTGGAAAAAAGTTCTTTGGGTTTTGTTAAGAAATGTCATTTACACTAAGAAAAACAGTCCTTATAGAGTGTTTTCATGCTGCGTCATCAATTGGCCATATTGGTGGCACTGAATGTACACAATGCTACTGAACCAGTAACATAGCTAGAAAAGAGACTGTGCATCAGAAAAACTGGGTGTGCCACATTTACTGTCAGATTAATGTGCAACAGACTGGACTGATACAGCCTACTCAGGTTTTTCTTGTGCTCCTAGATCATACTTATTTTTTTGTGATAGCACACAATCTAAAAAAAATCTAAACATGAAATTAGTTAAATATTAAAATGACCATGCAGAGATATAGTGCGGTTGTATTTTTTTTACTCACTTATTTACTTTTACTCACACCATACTACCAACTAAATTTTAAATTCTGACTTGTAAAAAGTATTTATGTCCTCATTCTATTTATGAGCCATTTTCCGAAGCTTTCTAGCACAGACAATCAAAAAATTAATGCCGCAAACGACACTTGACTTTTCATTTAATTTTCATTTATTCGCGACACACGCTCCGCAAAATTTTAAGTCGTAAATTACATACAACTTGCACAATCTGCAAGATGTTATTAGAAAAAAAGAAAATAGAAAAAAAAAATGCATGTTGCAATTAGTACTGGCCAAAATAAGCTTTTTCACGTAAGCGTTTACGCATTGATCAGTTTAAAAGTTTGCAAAGCCTACGCTTGATGCTAAACTGTATAATATGTTGTACTAAGAACTGTATTTACTGAACATAAAGCCAATTTATCCCATAAACGTGGTTTAACTCATGTGTAACATAAGTTTTGAAGATTTATTCGCCTATCTGTAAGTACGCTTCTTGTTCATGTACAAAGTAAAAAGCAAATAGCCTATTTTGTAAACAATCAAACAAGAAAAAAAGAAAGAAAAAAGAAAGAGAGAGAAGTTATTCCACATTTCCGGTCACTGCTACTGTTTCAGGCATCACCACAGCTTCTTCTTTTAGATGAATATGCTCCATGTGCGCATATCAACTTAATTAAGTTGGCTTGAGAAAGCCAACTTACTGAAATGCTATTTAAACTTCCAGTTATTCTTCTTCTTCTGAGATTAAAATTTCTGACTGCTACTCCTCCTAGAGCTTTAACTCTACAAACTCCAAACTCAGCCCAGATCTTCAGACTGGTCTGACTCGAGTTGCTATATCTTTTCCAACTGATCAGACTTACGATTTTCCTAAAAATGGTGATTAAAATTGGGAAAAATCTGAAAGTTCAAATGAACCAAGACTATTCAAACTCCAACTGTCAAAACTCTAAGAATCCCTTGAGACTCAGTCAAGCTTCTATGTACTGTATTTCTAATCCATTTAAACTCATTCAAGCTAACTTGCTAATCATACTAGAATCATGCTAACAACATGCCAATCATGCTAGAATCATGCTAGCAATGTGCTAGTAACTTGCTAATCATGTTAACAACATGCTAATAACTTGTTAATCATGCTAAGAACATGCTAAGAACATGCTAATCATGCTAGAATCATGCTAACATGCTAGTAACTTGTCAATCATGCTAGAAACATGCTAGTCGTGCAAGAAACATGCTAGCAACTTGGTAATATTGCTATAAACATGCTAACAACTTGTTAGTCATGTTAGAAACATGCTAGCAAATTGCTAATCATGCTAGAAACATGCTAGTAACTTGTTAATCATGCTAGAATCATGCTAACAACAGGCTAGTAACATGCTAACCATGCCAACAACACACTAGTAACTTGCTAATCACGATAACACCAAAAGGTTATGGTTTTATAAAAGAGAAAAAATAAACAAAATGCGCTTTCTGATCGTGCAGTCTCCATAAACCTGAGCATGTCACAGCAACCGGCTACTTGCCTAACAAAGAAATCCACAGAAAGCTTGAAATGTATATTAAACAAACCAATTAAAGAAAGTTTTAATTCTTTTCTCCATGTTTTTTATTTTGTTTAATTTTTTATGTGAGTGCTATGTGAGTGAAACAGGGGTGCTTTGGTGTTTCTTGAGGGTGCTGAAGCAGCTGCTAACCCCTCCCTAGCGCCGTTCATGTTTATTACGATTACAAAAAAATAAATCTGCATCTATTTTTAGGTGTGTCTACGCCCCTGGCCGGAACGCTTATTATGTTTGCAGCCAGCCGCAAACATTAGGCTACTTGAGGTGAGGGCTGGCGCTGACGCGGGCGCGAATGCATGAATGGCGCGTTATGTTTGCTTAGCCTATATGTATATGTTAATATTACTTAGAACTAAAGTTTTTTTTTGTTTTGGTTTTGTTTTGAGCAACTAGGATGCCCCCTCCCTGGCAATTAGTGCCTTACGCAGACTGCGTACTCTGTGGCGGTACTGCTTGTAAAAGCGTCCTGCGCATTTTACTTTTACTTTTAAAATAGCGGCATTAATGTAACGTAACAAACTTTTATTATCAGAACGAATAATAATACACCATATTATATGCGTAATATAAAATAATAACTGGCACAAAGTTTAAATAGTTATACAAAACTAAAAAAAAAAAAACACTGTGTAACCAAAGAAATAAGAAACGTAGAACATTTGTAAGAAAGCTTGGAAGTACTGCATACACCTTGCACGCTTAATATATATTAAAAAAAAATATACACGGTTTAAATAAATAAAATTAAGCAAACACTGTGGAACCAAATAAATATGAAACTTCCACTGTCACCTTAGATAAATGGCAGAAGTCAACAGGCTTTTTAAAATTAAAATATTTTTAAAAAAGGCCCTTTTGCATTTCGTTTTGAAACTCTTCCGCCATGTCTTGTCTTTCTCACCTCTCTTCTTGTCAGTCAGCTCGACTTGATACATGATAAATGAAATCTGATCTGCGTTCGGCACACTGCATTGAGCAGCTGCGTTCAGTTTTAATTGTATTGTTTGTTCTCTAATTAAACTAAATGATTTTTATTACTATATTTATTACTATTATGAATATTGAGTGACCTAAACCATGTAGCACAGAAATAAGCTTTCACTTTACTTTGAAATGAAACACGAGGAAACAATCCCTCACGAAAATTAATGCCATGATTATATGAATTTAAAACTTGCTGCTCTGATTTTTTTAAGACTTGCTGCTCTGAATTAAGACCTTTTTAAGGCCTTAATTCACGGAAAAGCGATTTAAGACTTTAAGACTTTTTTTAAGACCCGCGGAAATCCTGATTTTAATCTGGAGAAATGTGTATGATTAATTTCATATTGGCTGCACATTGTTTAGCTAGCTTCTGCAGCGAATGTCACGAAAATAAAACCAAAACCAAGATTATTTATGAAAAAGCTAATAAAATGTCAGTTTCAGTCAACGATTTCAGCCCTCAAAATTATTTTTCACCATTATTCCAAAAATTTGTTGTATAACTTTTTTTTTTTCTAGTACCATTTTATATTGCAAAGCTATTTAAAACCATTTCCATATGAAAAAACACAAATAGGGTCTGACATATACATGACTTTTATGGGTTTATTTGTGTGATGGAAAAATTATTACACATTATTATGTTTTCTTCCAAAGTGAATTGGCAGATGAGTATGAAACTTGTCATACTGAGGAACATGTCAGTGTTTTTCCAGAATGAGTTTGCATATGCTCTTTCAGGCTTCTCTGATATGTGAAACTCATGTCGCACTCGAGACATGTGAAAGGTCTCTCCCCAGTGTGAAGCCTCATGTGAGTGTTAAGGTTTCCTTTAAGTGTTAAACTCTTTCCACATGGAGGGCAGGTGTAAGGCTTTTCTCCAGTGTGAACTTTCATGTGAGTCCGAAGGTTTCCTCTGAATCTGAAACTCTTTCCACACCGAGGGCAGGTGAAAGCCTTCTGTCCAGTATGAATTCTCATGTGAATCTTTAGGTTTGTCTTGTTTGAGCAAGTCTTTCCACAGTGATTACACATGAAAGGCTTCCCTCTAATGTGAGATGTTACGTGATTTTGAAGGTGATCACTGTCTGAGAAACTCATTCCACACTGATGACAAATTGAGAGAGCTATGTGAACTATCATGTGCTTTTTAACAGTCCCTTTATGTCTGAAATTCTTTCCACACTGATCACATGAAAATGGCTTCTTGCCAGTGTGACTGTTCACGTGATACTCACGGTTTCGTTTTGCTGTAAAGCTCCTTCCACACAGTTTGCAGATGTACGGCTTCTCTCCAGTGTGAGTTTTCATGTGCCTTTTAATGCTTCCACACAGAAGGCGCGTGTAAGGTTTCTCACCTGTGTGAACGTTCATGTGGCTTTTGAGGGTTGCATTTTTAGTGAAACATTTTCCAAACTGTTGGCAGGTGAAAAGCTTCTCTCCAGTGTGAATCCTCATGTGGGCTTTAAGGTTTCCATGTTCACTGAATTGTTTTCCACATTGTTGGCATGTATAAGGCTTCTCTCCAGTGTGAACTCTCATATGGACTTTAGAGTTTCCATGTTGACTGAAACTCTTTCCACAGTGCTGGCAGGTATAATTCTTTTGAGATCTTTTTCTTGAGAAAGTCTTTTCTGTCTGAGAGCAACTAATTGATTTTTGTCCAGTTATGAAATCACACTCTTTCTTAAACCGATCTTCATCTTGCATTGCCTCAAGTACTTCACTCTCCTTTTTCACCACCATCAGGTCTAGGGTGAAAAGAAACAAATACAAGTTAACCACTGTTTAAAGCAACGGTAGAACAGAAGGTAACAATGGCCCAAATCTGCCATTTATCCTGAAGAGTTCCTCATGCAGAGTTTAGCTCCAACACACCTACCAAGTTGACCTTGAAGACCTTGATTCAGGTGTGTTCATTCAAAACTTGAGTTAAACTCAGCAGGGCTGGGCTTGACAACCCGGTTTAAATCACTGGAAATGCAGTCCTTTCAACAATGTTCAAATTTGCAGAAAA